>NC_139838.1:29071763-29104636 GCF_963691815.1 Echiichthys vipera
CTACGGGGGAATCGTTGGGTCTCTGTAAATCATGAATAAGTCATAGAGTGTGGTCTTTACCTGCTCTGTAAAGTGTCCTGAGATCACTTTTGTTATGATTTGGCACTGTAAATACAATTGAATTGAATTGAATTGATTAGAAATTACAGGAGAGAGGTGAGAAAACATGATATCGAAGGACAAAGCGGGTTATGTTGACCCCACTGCTCGCCCCGGGGTCGGGGTCGCACCAGATCACAAGTCTACCTTTGGCTCTTTTGAAGCGTTGCATGTTTGTAGCGTTTGATGAACAGGTGCAGATACAAACACGCTAAATGGATTCTACTTGTGTTGATATTGGATTTCATTCAGACGCCAGCGATGGACGCTCGCCTGCAGTTGATTGACACGTCTGCGGTTTTCTTTTGATATTCATAACCAATGTTAGCGACCACAGTAAAACCTGCTAATCCCTGTTTCAGCCCTGGCCATATTTCCTCACCTCCATGTTTGGATGTGTGCTTTGGTTCTGGGTCCAAACCCGACATCCTGCCTTTTAAAATGTCCTGTTTCCAGCAGCAGCTCAGCTCCGACCTCGGCCTACGAACCCTTCTGTGGTCGCTTTGTGCGTCGGTTCTGTCTGGTCTGAGGTCTTGTTCCGCTAAGTGCCCGAGTTGGTCAGCTGGAAGTATCGGTTCTCTAATGGGCGACTTCACCGTGGCTACGTCCGTTATTCTTTACAGTCTGAGGGAACACCACGTTAACCTGACTCCTCCAGGTGGATCCGTCCTCCTGGTTCTCCTGGTTCTCCTGGTCTCAGCAGATCCATCTGAACTCTGGTTTAAAGATCTTTTGGGAAGGGGTGAAAATCCTGGTTTCTGATTGGATAAACCATCTGTCTGTCACCAACACACGGGCCAAACCAACCAATCAGATGACTGAAGCGTGTGACGTACTAACAGCGTGGAGGCAAAGCTCAGAAAGGAAACAACATGTGGGTAAAGGAGATTTTCCCTTTGTGTTTAACGTGAATTTACGGATCAAAGGCCCAATTTCAGGAGCCCGGTCCATATTCAACAGAAGGATCCAGAGAACAAACAGTTAGTGAGCGGCTCGCTCCATAGCTGCTCATCTCATCCGTGGAAGCCTCCATGTTGTTTACACTCAACAGTCTCTTCTGTTTCACTTAAATCTGCCACGAAAATAGGAGCCAAAACATGTGCGAAAGTGTCCTCTAGGAGCCAGAACGTGTGCTAAAGTGTCCTCTAGGAGCATAAACATGTGTTAAAGTGTCCTCTAGGAGCATAAACATGTGCTAAAGTGTCCTCTAGGAGCATAAACGTGTGCTAAAGTGTCCTCTAGGAGCATAAACGTGTGTTAAAGTGTCCTCTAGGAGCATAAACGTGTGCTAAAGTGTCCTCTAGGAGCTAAAACGTGTGCTAAAGTGTCCTCTAGGAGCATAAACGTGTGTTAAAGTGTCCTCTAGGAGCATAAACGTGTGCTAAAGTGTCCTCTAGGAGCTAAAACGTGTGCTAAAGTGTCCTCTAGGAGCATAAACGTGTGTTAAAGTGTCCTCTAGGAGCCTAAACGTGTGCTAAAGTGTCCTCTAGGAGCATAAACGTGTGTTAAAGTGTCCTCTAGGAGCTAAAACATGTTAAAGTGTCCTCTAGGAGCATAAACGTGTGCTAAAGTGCCCTCTAGGAGCCAAAACGTGTGCTAAAGTGTCCTCTAGGAGCCAAAGGTCCAATTTCAGGAGCCCGGTCCGTATTCAACAGAAGGATCCAGAGAACAAAGAGTTAGTGAGCGGCTTGCTCCATAGCTGCTCATCTCATCCGTGGAAGCCTCCATGTTGTTCACACTCAACAGTCTCTTCTGTTTCTGGAACTGTTTCTTCACCCCAGTTCATTTTCTCCACTTTTCCTTGTTCACACACGACGCTTCGAGTGTGTATCCGCCACCACACCTGTGTTTAAATGCTGTAGCCGAGCTGCAGCTCGCCTCCCCTTGAGGTCGTTCTTGGCTCTGATTATGTGTATTATGTGTACTTAAGTGGTGCCGACGGCGCTCTTTAACAAACAGCCTCTCAGCCGGTGTGCCGCCGCTAAACCGTATCATGAAGCGGGCTAATTCAGTTTTTCGACAGCAGGCGTTTACAGGCACTTACTGCAGCGGCGTTGAAACCACAGAGCTGAACGGCTCCTCGATGGCCGCAGCGGCAGAGAATAAAATTGTTTGCGGCCCACGCTCGGAGTTTAGTCGCCGCTGAACGACGAGAACGCCCAGCCCGGACCTTTAAAGTGTGATTCTGACAGCGGTTGTGTCGTGTGTCAGACGTTTCTGTGTTGCGGCGATGAGACGGAGCGTGTTATTATGGGAGTCAGAGCGATCACATGTGAGCGTGGTGGGTGGAGCCCGTGTTTTCCAGGTTAAATGTACGCGCGCTTTATTCCAGAGCGTTCGCCGGCTGTTGTCACTGCAGGTGACGGCGCCGATCGATGGAGGCCGCGTCTATTCTGCAGGTGTTCCTGTGTGTGTTTCGTTCCCCACCTATCATCAGAGAGTGTGTGTGCGCTTGTGTGTGTATTTGCATATTTGGCAGTGATCATGTGTGTGTGTGCTCTTTCCTACGCAGCCTGTTCGGATCAAGGTTAATGATTGAAGTGATTGATTCTCTTCTGGGTCATTTAACGGTCCTGTTGCCCTCAAATGTTACTAACACCATTTATTCTTGGGGTCAATTTGACCGTAGCAGTTTAAACATCTAGAAAATGATGATGTAAGAGCACGAGGCCTACGGCGGCTCTGAGGTCATTTCCTGTGCGCCTGTTGGGACGTAGAAAAAAGAAGGAGGGACCATGCGCTGACATTTGAAACAATGGCGGTGAAAGGTTCACGTTGGTGTGATGCGGAGGTGGAGTGTTTACTGCAGATTTGGTCGATGAAAAGATTCAAAAACAGTCGACAAGACGCACAAAAACTCCGAGGTCTACGGAAAGATCTGGAAACAAAGCCACGCATCGCCATGACGTCATCAATGCGTGTGACGTGTTACGGCGTGATGACGTATAGGCAGCAAGAAGCATTCTCCGAGGCCCAGGTAGTGTGAGTACAAACGGGCCTGGAGGGGGGGACAAGGACCCTAAAGCACGGGGCGCGGCGCGGAAGGACAGTGTGAGGGCGCCCTTAGTCCCGAGGAGAAATCGAACTGCTGAGCGGACCGGTGCAGACACCGCCGCACTGCCGAACTCACAACAGTCTCAGTAGCAACGATTCTTTTGCCAGCGCTAATTTGATTATCCAATCATTAATTGATCGTACGAAGCGTGCGTCCCCCGGGAGGACGCGCACGCTCACACGCTCCTTTGTTTGCTCTCGTATGAAGATGTTCTGATGACCTGTAAAGCAAACAGAGAGAGAGAGAGGGAGAGAGAGAGAGAGAGAGAGAGAGAGAGAGAGAGGGAGAGAGAGAGAGAGAGAGAGAGAGAGAGAGAGGGAGAGAGAGAGAGAGAGAGAGAGAGAGAGAGAGAGGGAGACGGATGCAGAGAGGCTGAGAGACACGGAGAACGATGACGGGATCCCTGAACGCGGAGCGAGGGAAGTGAAGGAGAAGGTGATAAAGCAGATTTTAAAAAGAAACACCAGAACGAGCCGTTGACTGATGGAGCTGTAAATTCTCCCCAGACGGCGTCGGACGATATCAGGAGCTGCGATCTCTTTTGTCTCTCTTCAGTTTATTAAGCTACATGATGCCAACAGCCATACATCACCCCTCACCCCTCCGTCCGTCCTCCGCTCGCCGTGCAGGAGGGAGGGGCATTCATCATGTCTCATGCCAGACGACATCAGTTAGAAACTCCATCACGAAGCCATTCGGATGCGGACGCCACTGATGGCCGAGAACGAGGCGTCGCACGGGAGAGAGAGAGAGGGATGTCAGGCGTCGCACTTCTACGTCGTAATTAAAGCGCGCGGGCGGCTTTTTGTGAAGGGGATTGGAGGAATGATTGGCGGCGCACGGGGAGATGAAATAGTGTTTTTTAATTGGAGGCAATAAAATTAGAAAAGACCAACAGATGCTTCAACTCTGAGTCTGGAGCTCGATCGTGATGTTTCTTGAATGGAAGGAAATCATTTTTAGCAGCTCGCACGTCCGTCAGTCCGTCAGTCCATCAGATGTGATCCATGGACGAATGTCTCACGTCTCTGACATGATCCCAGATAGTGCACAGAGTAGACCTTATATAGTGTCACATTATCATTTTGAGATAGGGAAAGAAAACCATTGATGTATAAAGAGAACCGGACACTTCGTACTTCCTCACTGAGAGACTTCCAACAACCGAGCCGGCTACTTCCTGTTTAGCACTCGTGAGCCCGTCCTGATCTCTGAGCTCCGTCGTGTTTCACTCTCAGATCAGTCTGGTAATGTTTGAGCAGCGACCGAACCAATCAGCGTTAGATTAGAGGTGGATTTAAGTGAGGAAACAAGAAGAGACAACATGGAGGCTTCCACGGATGAGATGAGCAGCTATGGAGCAAGCCGCTCACTAAGGGCGCCCTCCCACTGTGCCTCCGTCCCGTGCCCCGTGCTTTAGGGTCCTTGCCCCCCCCCTCCAGCCCTGTTTGTACTCACACTACCTGGGCCTCGGAGAATGCTTCTTGCTGCCTATATGTCATCACGCCGTAACACGTCACACGCATTGATGACGTCATGGCGATGCGTGGCTTTGTTTCCAGATCTTTCCGTAGACCTCGGAGTTTTTGTGCGTCTTGTCGACTGTTTTTGAATCTTTTCATCGACCAAATCTGCAGTAAACACTCCACCTCCGCATCACACCAACGTGAACCTTTCACCGCCATTGTTTGAAATGTCCGCGCATGGTCCCTCCTTCTTTTTTCTACGTCCCAACAGGCGCACAGGAAATGACCTCAGAGCCGCCGTAAGCCTCGTGCTCGTACACGTGCGCACGCTCATGCTCGTACACGTGCAAACGTGCTTTACTAAAGCCCACCTCTCCCAAGCTGGACGCAGCTAGGCTCGGTACGGTTGCACTCACACTGGTCAAAGGAACCAGACTTTACCCGTGAAACCTGTTTGGACACGGTACAGACGGACAATGTGAGCGCTCACTAACTCTTTGTTCTCTGGATCCTTCTGTTGAATCTGGACCGGGCTCCTGAAATTGGGCCTTTGATCCGTAAATTCACGTTAAACACAAAGGGAAAATCTCCTTTACCCACATGTTGTTTCCTTTCTGAGCTTTGCCTCCACGCTGTTAGTACGTCACACGCTTCAGTCATCTGATTGGTTGGTTTGGCCCGTATGTTGGTGACAGACAGATGGTTTATCCAATCAGAAACCAGGATTTTCACCCCTTCACAAAAGATCTTTAAAGCAGAGTTCAGATGGATCTGCTGAGACCAGGAGAGTCAATCCACCTGGAGGAGTACTGATATTTCTTTCTCCATGGAAGTCAATGAGAAACAGGTGTTTTCGGGCCCCACAGCGTCACGTGACGTCACAGAAATTCCCCCGTTTGGCCTCAAAACGACCACGTCGAGCCGCCCATCGTTATTCACTGTCTGTGGTTTATCTGCTCAGCGCTACATGCAGCAATAACTAAACCCATTAGAAACATTTACAACAACATGTTCGTGTTTTGAATGAGCCAAATTCCTCAAGACAAAGAGGAAAGCAGTATGTGTCGTTCCTTTCTTCCCCACAAGTGCAGACAAGGACACAAACCAACAGTTTGGAGGAGGCCGATGCTTGTGAAGCAGATCCTGAAGTGTCTTTGTGAGCTCTGAGAAAAGGGACACAATTAGAGCAAAACTATATTTTTCTCTGGTTTACGAACCGTAACAAACGACGGCTCACGGGGGACGTCATTCGCTGTGGACATTAAATTTCACAGTGAAGGTTTTCAGTCGCAGATGGTTCATGTCTCAGATGATCAGAGACAGAACGAGCGGCACACACGGAACAGAAGACGCTCAACACGAGCCAAATGTCTGTGAATGAGGATTTAGACAAACAGGAACTTGTCAAACAGGAAGCTTTGTATGAAAGGAGCGTCTGAAGGTCGAGCAGGGACGCAAACACTTGATAGATCGCAAACAGGTGTTGTGTTCTTGTTCCTCTGGACTTAACATCCTCTTTCTCATGCTGAGTGTTGTTTTGTCAACATGTTTATTACCACAATAAAATATATTCCGGCCTCATCTGTGTAAATTTAGAGGTAACTGCCAGAATGACTCAAAACTTCTACGCAAGTTTAAAACAGCTGAGAACATGATGCACATAAAAACACCTGAACGCAGCTCGTAATTAGGGATGTCGGGATTAATTGGTTTTGCCGTAACCACGGTAGCATAACCGCGAGAACTGTGGAAGATGCGATATCTCTGGTGTCCTCATTCCTGCATTTTTGTCCTATGAAAAAAAGAAAACTTCCGCCCATTGAGCCTTATATCCATAAAAGCATTTAGTGTGTGCAAAGTGCAAAGGGTCCAACACTGTGAATATGTTCCAGAATCATCCATCCCATCATCTGCACTGTGTGAAAAAGGTGAACGAGTGAACGTAACGTTACTAATCAGGACCGAAGCAGTTTAAACCGGGCTGGAGTTCACAACGTCTCCCTGTTTACCGTCTACAGTTCAGGCTGTTCTCATGAAATGTTCGTTCATATAACCGGAGAGCAATGCGCAGTGTGTATTCCACGTATTTATGTTGTGGGTATTCAACAGTGGTGGTTAGCCTCACAGCGAGAGGGTTCCTGGTTCGATTCCTGGCCGTGTGGAGTTTGCATGTTGTCCCCGTGTCTGCGAGGGTTTTCTCCGGGTTCTCCGGTTTCCTCCCACAGTCCAAAGACGTGCAGGTGTTCGGTTCATTGATGACTCTAAATCACCCGTAGGTGTGAATGGTTGTCTGTCTCTGTTCGTCTCTATGTGTCCTGTGATAGACTGGCGTCCTGTCCAGGGTGGACCCCGCCTCACGCCCGATGTTAGCTGGGATCGGCTCCAGCCCCCCGCGACCCCGACAGGGACAAGAGGCTGAGGATGAATGAATGACATAGTATGAGACATAGAACCTCAGCTTAAGGAGGTACAGTAGGTCGAGGTGATGGACGGGTCCCAAAGCGCAACCTTTTCTTCTGATCCTGACCAAGTCGTGTTCATGTCTTACCCTAACCTTCACCTACCTACCTAAACCGAACACCGAAAGCAACCGTCGCCATCCACTTCATGTCCGTTTCCGCTCCCTTCTGGTCCGTCGCCATCTTGCTACTTTGCACCGTAAGATGTCGTACGAACCTGTTGATGAGAACACGTCGAGTAGTTCCCTGGATGTTACTCTTGTTCTATGAGTAGTTGCTGAGCCCTCTTTTTTCCTTCCTTCCTTCTTTCGGTTGTGTGATGGTTAGCATTGTCGCCTCACAGCAGGAGGGTTCCTGGTTTGAATCCCTGCTGGGGCCCTTCTGTGTGGAGTTTGCATGTTGTCCCCGTGTCTGCGTGGGTTTTCTCCGGGTTCTCCGGTTTCCTCCCACAGTCCAAAGACGTGCAGGTGTTCGGTTCATTGATGACTCTAAATCACCCGTAGGTGTGAATGGTTGTCTGTCTCTGTTCGTCTCTATGTGTCCTGTGATAGACTGGCGTCCTGTCCAGGGTGGACCCCGCCTCACGCCCGATATCAGCTGGGATCGGCTCCAGCCCCCCGCGACCCCGACAGGGACAAACGTTTGAAGATGAATGAATAAATCTCCTGTTGTGAAATCCCTACATGTGACGAGCTCCCCTGCAGCGACTGTAACGTCCTGACCCGAGGAGCTTCTCAGCACTCCCACATGTCTGCACTTTAAATACGATAACATTTTGAGCAGAAGGCTTTCAAAGAGTCCCAGCAGCCCGACTGTGACTGTGACATTTCAAGAGTATGTTGGGAAACCTGCCGTCCACCGTCCACTTCTGCTGCTCTAATGATGCGTCACAACACTCCTGAGTGTTTAAATAAAACTCACACTCAGAGCGAAGTGGCCGGGCTCTCAGAGGCAGTCACCCCGCAAACCCGCGACTTTCTGAGAATGAAGTGGACTCTTAACTCCCATTTGAGCTCTGGCTCAAGTAGCTCCGACGTGTCCGACCACGCAGCCCTGCACCTGCATTAGTTATTCACTCCGTGCATTCACCTGCACGCGCCGCACATCAGCAGCACACTCACTGTAAAGACCTGACATTTCCAGCTGGGCTGCAGGCGGAGGCGCTCGAGCTGAGCGGAAGTTTGATTGAGGTTCTTTGTCCGTGCAGGCTGTCCCGCTTCTCCGTTCGCACACACACCTGCGATAAGAAATTCATGTCTAATCTGTGTATTTGTTACCGTAGAAACGGCGTCCAGAGCAAAGGTGACGCAGCGTACGAGCCCTAAAATCCAAAACAAGTTGGTTTGGTGCCCAAACGTAACGGCCACGGTCACATAGCGGTAAATATAAGTTATTATTTATAAGATTTCCTACAAAGTTGATGAGAATAAGTTGTTTTATACCACAGATTTCTTTCATTTGGTTTGGAAATGAATAATAACACTAAATATGTTCAGCAGGAGCAGATGGGAGGAAAACAGAAGCTGCACAAAACAAGCAAATCGACCACGGCTGAGCCTCTGTTGCTGTGCCGTAGACGATTATCCACTCTATCTTAATATTAGTGGCTTGTTGCAGACACATTAAGGGTGTCTTCATTAAGAACATTCATTCTGCTTATTGGTCGTTTGTGTTTGGGGCCAGAGTAAGAAAGTAAACACAGGAAGAAGGTCTTGTGTTGGAGACGACCGCACATTTCTGACTACGGCCAAGCTAGCTGGCTGTCACGCGCCCATGGGCTGCCACACTGTGCACGCTCTGCTGCACCCCAAAGCAAAGTACAGGAGCTCAAACCTGCAGAGTACACCTGGTAGTTGGGTCGAATCACATCCTCACCACAAACAAAGCGTGCGACTGAAGGCCCCTACACATGATACGCTAGCAAGATGATGGAAAAACGTATTGTTTGCGTGTCCGGACTACAGTCTATGAGCGTGGGACTGTGTTAAATATCAGTTTAAATCAGAAATTATACCTGCACTTTTTTCGTTTTTCATATCATAGCCGGTGAAGTCTCCGCAAGAGACAGGGGACTCCCACTCCCGTTTATCTAGTAACGCGTGCTGTTAGCTTAGCTCCCGGGCGGTGGAGCTAATGTGAGCTAATGTGGCTAATGTAATGTAAACCTCACCCAGACACACGTATGTCCCTCACCGCAACGCCACATCAGTGCACTTTTTTTGGCTTCCAGAGGTTGAGAAAACGGGCCACGGCGTCCATTTTTTATACAGTCTTAGGTCGCTGCGGCAAACCTCACGATGAGCGCAGCGCAAAAAACTCATGTGAAGGCCCGTGAGAGCACGTTAAAGAGGTGGTTAGCGTTCCCCGGTTCGATTCAACCGAACTAAACGAGGCAGGTGTGAAAACGCCGTTAGAATCTGGCCGAATACCTGCGTGTGGTGTCACACTACACCTGTTTTTGTGACTTGTGAGGACCTTCTTTTACACTGCGGGGACATTGTTTTTGTCCTTATGCAAGGTGAGTCCCCGCAAAGTCACTGTGATTACAGGTGCGTGTCCCCGCAATGTCACTAAACGTGCCCAGCGTTTAAAGCCGCCCCTGTCTGCAGCTCTCTCTCTCTCTCTCTGTCTCTCTCATGTGGAACCGAACAGGCGTCGGCGTTGTGTCAGCGGGACGGTGTCAGTGAAAAGCGTTACAGGACCCTGGACGTTGTTGACAGATGACCTTGGGCTGAAACACTGCGGAGAGCTGCTTGTTACGTTTGGCAGCCTGCTTGTTACATCACATAAACATAATGCAGCAGCAGCAGCAGCAGCAGCTCTGACCCTCCTCAGAGAACAGGAAGCTTTTTTATAAGAAACACATAAAAATAAAATAGTCTGAGTCGAGGCTCGCAGGGCTACGAGCAGGCGGCGCTCATCGGTCTGTAGTCGCTTTGGTTCGAGCTGTTCTCGTTCCTTATTCCTACATAAACCGCTATAAACGAACGACTGCACTTCATATGAAGTCTAGGATTTTTACTGTGTATGTGGAGCAAAGACACGAGAGCAGGGGTCGTACGCAGGACCTTCACGTGTCCGGTGTTCATGTCCCGGAAGTACTACAACAATCCGCAACTCTTCTGAACTTAACCGTAATCGTCACGTTGGCTCAGAGTTTCGCAGCTTTAAATAGTTTTCAGTTTTCAGAATAAGAGCTCCAATAACTTTGGTGATTTCTTTCGTAGCAGGTTACGATCTTAACCTGGGCGGGGCGACTGTGGCTCAGTGGGAGAGTGGGTCGTCCTCCATTCGAGAGATTGGCGGTTCGATCAAGAACCAAGAACGTTCCTCAAGCTTTTTGTAATTTTCCGCGGCTGGGAGTCGAGGTTGTTTGGGCCAGTTCAAATTAAATGTCGAAGTGTCCTTGGGCAAGACACTGAACCCTGAATTGCTCCCCGCATGGGTGTGTAAATGTGTGTGAATGATTAGATTAGATGGTCTGTAGACGTCCACTGCCATCAGTGTGAACGTCTGTGTGAACGGGTGAATGTGACAAGTAGTGTGAAAGAGCCGTGAGTAGTTGGAAGACTAGAAAGGTGCTTTATAATATATTTATAAGTCGGCACTGGCTCAGTGGAAGAGTGGGTCGCCCTCCATTTGAGAGATTGGCAGTTTGATCCCCACCTCCACCGGTCTACATGTTGAAGGGTCCTTCGGCAAGACCCTGAACCCTGGATTGCTCCTTGTGCTGCGCATGCGTGTGTGAATGTGTGTGAATGGTTAAATTAGATGCTCTGTAGACGTCCACTGCCATCAGTGTGAAAGCGCCTTGAGTCGTCAGAAGACTAAAAAGGCGCTTTATAAGAACGTCATATTTTGTATTTGTAAAATATACACATTTTATATAAGTTTTGGTGAGATTTCATTTGAACCTGTCGATGAGAGTACGTCACGCTGGTTCAGATCCATCGGTCGACACATTCTCTACAGATATTCTCAGTTTTCAGACACTTTGGTGATTTCTTTCACAGCAGGTTACGATCTTAATCCGTCCAAAACTCTGAGATATCGACTTCCTCTCTATCTGCAGCTGCTCGGCCCAAACAACCTCGACTCCCAGCCGCGGAAAATTAGAAAAGCTTGAGGAATGTTCTTTGGTTTTGAAACTGAAGTGTGTCTGCAGGCGCGGAGAGCAACACTCCGCCTGACATTTCCAGTTATTTCCTGTGGCTGTCATTCAGCACCGGTGATTTGATGCCGTGAGCCACCGCAGCAATAACACAGCGTTCTCCCCCTCTGTGCGCCGAGCTGCCTGTGGGACACGTCACTGTGGTGCAGATGTAAGTTTGCAGCAGCTCACTTCAGCTGTTGATGATAATTCCAGAGCAGGTTACACTTCAGAGCGGATTGTGCTCCGACGCTAAAGCGCCTTAATCACCGTCATCTCACACAGTGTGAGGGCTGAGTGTTGTTAAAGCTGGAACTGCAGCGTGATTATGATCCGCGCTCGGATTTCTCGCTCTCATACGCATCAAACATTCAAGTTTTATTGTTGATATCTGCTCAGTGATTTACTGAGAGCATCAATTTGACTAATGCCATAAATCCTGAAGGCTGACGTAGACGATCCGGTGAGTCGTTTGTGTGTTTTGGCATCTAGTGGCGCCGCCATTACTGCGGTAGCGTCTCCCTCCAGTGTGTACACGCTTGAATCAGGAAGAACCTCTGCAATTCTCTGCTGCTCCAACGGCAGTGGGGAAGAGCTTACCTCATGAAGAGCGCACCGTCTGAGGCCGTACGGTCTACAGGGATTCAAACCTCTACCTCATGAAGAGCGCCCCTGTCTGAGGCCGTACGGTCTACAGGGATTCAAACCTCTACCTCATGAAGAGCGCCCCTGTCTGAGGCCGTACGGTCTACGTGGATTCAAACCTTTACCTCATGAAGAGCGCCCCTGTCTGAGGCCGTACGGTCTACAGGGATTCAAACCTCTACCTCATGAAGAGCGCCCCTGTCTGAGGCCGTACGGTCTACAGGGATTCAAACCTTTACCTCATGAAGAGCGCCCCTGTCTGAGGCCGTACGGTCTACAGGGATTCAAACCTTTACCTCATGAAGAGCGCCCCTGTCCGAGGCCGTACGGTCTACGCGGATTCGAGCCGCCTACACAGCAGTGGAGGCTCGTTCACTTCCAGTACTTCGCCTGATTCGTCTTTATATTAAAGCCTGTAGCTACACCGCCATTTTGTTTCTGTTCCAGCCCCTGCGACCCCGACAGGGACAAGCGGTTGAAGATGAATGAATGAATGAATGAATGAACTAAAGAGTGCCTTGTACACTGGTATCAGACAGGGAGGGGAGGGGCGTGACCAAGCGTTGGTAGTTGACGCTCTGGAGTGAGAACGATCGACTGCATTTGTTGGGAAGAAACATAATTGGGGGGCGACTGTGACTCAGTTGGTAGAGCGAGTCGGCCAATATCCGAAGGGTCGGCGGTACGATCCCCACCCTGCCCTACTTGTGTCCTTGTGCCATGGTCGTTGTGTCCTTGGGTGAGATACTTCACCCACCTTGCTTCGTGTGAATGTGTCTGACTGCTGTATGTTTGAGGAGGTGGTCGGAGGAGCCGTAGGCCTCCGTCAGTCGGCTCCAGGGCAGCTATGACCACTACGTAGTTCACCACCACCATGTACGTATGTGTGAAGGGAACCTGACTCTGTAAAGCGCCTTGAGCTCTGAGAAAGAAGCTGTATGGATCAATAATTGCTGCACTTCTGACAGGATTAGGGATCCAGCTCATACAACAGCTGCTCATCTCTGCATGCGTCTGTCTGTTTACGTTCGTTCGTCACTCTGGTGCTGCTTCGTCATCGCTCGCTTGTACTTATATGGCGCCTTTCATGGTACCCAAGGGGCGGGGGGGGGTCGGGTTAGGGGTCAAAGGACTTGGTGAAAAGAAACGTTTGAGATGCTTTTTGAACATAGACAGGGACGGGGCAGAGCGGACATGGAGTGGCTCCTGCGTGTCCCCGCGTGTCTCCGCGCTCGTCGACCTAATTCCAGTTTCACTGTGCGGATGTTTTTGGCTCGGAGAAGTCGTGATCTCCATAATCTCCTTTGTCGTCGTGTTTATCTCGACTGAACGACGGCGTTATCGGCATCGCTCGGCTCTTTTTGTCATCTGTCACTTTTTAATCTCAACAACGAACGTTCAGAGCTTTGTGATGAAAACAGAGAGAAACAAAAGTCAGATGCAGATTTATTTATGTGACGTTAATCTCCCGCACGTCGTTTTTCCTCTAATTAGAAAACGACTCAGAGAGAAAATTTAGGTCAAATTCAAATGCGAGTGTTTTACTGAAAAAATACATCTTCATAAAGAGTTCAGAGAGATTAGGGCTGTTGTTGATCACTTAACAGTCACCTTTTATCTAAACTTAACGGTCATTATGTCTAAACTTAACCGTCTTCTTTAGTCGTCTAAACTGAACGCTCACCTTTGTCTAAACTTAACCGTCACCTTTTCTCTAAATTTAACCATCTTTTGCCTAAACTTAACGGTCACCTTTTGTCTAAACTTAACGGTCACCTTTGTCTAAACTTAACCACCTTTAGTCTAAACTTAACCGTCACCTTTGTCTAAACTTAACCGTCCCCTTTGTCTAAACTTAACCGTCACCTTTTATCTAAACTTAACCGTCACCTTTTGTCTAAACTTAACCGTCACCTTTTGTCTAAACTTAACCGTCACCTTTGTCTAAACTTAACAGTCACCTTTGTCTACACTTAACAGTCACGGTCTTTGATTTGTTGCATTAATCACATTTAAACTGTCTTCCTGTCGCTGCAGATCTCCAGTTCCTCCTCAGCGGGGCGTGAATCATTTCCCAGAATGCAACAGGTGTGAGCCCTCCAGGTGCCCCCCCTCCCACCCCCCTTCAACACCTGCTGACCCTCAGCCAATCAGCAACCAATCATCTTCTTAGAGTTGCCATGGCAACAGCATCCGGCGACAGAGGCTTCGGCGGTGCCCAGCTGCTGCACTGAGGACGCCGCGGAGCAGCAGGAAGAGAAGAAGAGGATTCTGGGTGTTTTTAATGGACTTCACGCCGCGGAGGAGCGCCGGCGTCCGTGTGGTTATTCTGTTCCTGGATCCCGTCCGTCCGCGGGGATACAGAGGAAACAACACGCTGAGCGAAGCTGAAGCCTCGCCGCTCTGGATGTAACGCCGAACGCCACAAACGACGACTCTTTACCTCCATTTTCTTTTCTCTTTTTAAACAACGTTTTTCAAAATGGCCGCTCACAGGAGGTGACGCGCAGCTCCTTCTGCCATGTCGCCGTGACGACCCGAAGCAACCTCCCGGAAACTTTTCCTCTGAACCCGGCCATTTTTTAACAAGCTGAGAGCTGCTGGATGTACGGACACACACACACACACACACACACACACACACACACACACACACACACGATGAGCTGAGCGAGGCGTTATAAAGTGCTACCAGGTGATAACGGGCCCCGGCGCTTCCTGTTTTTCATCTTTAATCTTTGTATTCTGAGTAATCATCTTTTTAATTAATGGCGACGGCGGCGTGAAATCTCCCCCCCCCCCCCTCGCCTCCCCCTCCACTCCACCGCTCCTTCCCGCCGCCACCGGAGACACCTGAAACCAATTAGCAGCCGCAGATCTAGATGGGGATTAGACACGGGGAGAGCGGGAGAGATTAGATACGACGAGCGAGGAGAAGGAGAGGAGGTGGACCCCGTCAGGCGCTCTCGGGTGATCGATAGGAGGGCGGAGCAGGGGGCGGGGCGGAGGGTGGAGGGCGGGTATGGCGAGATCAGGGCAGACCGCAAAGATAACACCCAGCTGTGAGTCGGCAGGTAGAGTCGACCGTAGGAGTCCCGGCTCCTGACCGCACGGGCCTCATTGTCATTCCTCGCACAGTGCGGGGCGAGAGAGGGAGGGAAGTACAGAGAGAGGGAGTTGGCCGGGCGCCACCATCAGGGCCAATTAAAAGGATTTGATTCCACGCCTTAATCTCGGCGGTCAGGTGGAAAAGCAGACAGGAAGTGAGAGAGGAGGCCGAGCAGGTGCAGCAGACATACGCCGTTGTCTCCGTCCGGCTGTGATTGAGTCGGTTTCTGGGTCACGTCTCCTCCGTCTCTTCCGCCGAACGGCGTCTTCGTCGAGAGGACGAGGAAGGAAAGCGCCTCTTCTACCTCAAGTGTTGCGTAGTCTCGCGTAGAGACGACAAACCAGACACTTTGACTTCCGCGTGGACACGTCCTAAAGGTTAGGACGATCCCCACAGGAGAGGACAGAGCAGAGACGCCCCGACGCTTCACTTCCTGTTTTTAAACTCTCCTTCCTGTGGATCGTATACTCTGCACCTCCGTCCATCCCTCCGTCCATCCCTCCATCCGTCCCTCCGTCCCTCCGTCCTGGACCCCGCTGAGACTGAACTGGCCTCCGTCATCAGAGGGACTCTTTGGATATCGGCTCCTGGTGTCGTCGTCTTCATTCTGTGAGTACTCGAGTCTCTCGCTCCCTCCTCCTTGTTTCTCTTCTTCACCTCTCTCGCCTCGTCTCTCTCTCTCTTCTCTCTCCCAGCGGGCTCCACCTCTCCGTCTCTCTCTCTGTCTCCGTCACTTCCTCTGCACAGTACGGAGTCCGCAGCTGACAACGCTCAGAACACGAGGCCCCGCGGCGCGTTGTGTTCAGTGTTTGTAAGACTAATTTCTGACTTCAGAGACTGTCGTTTTCCATGGTTACGGTTAGATGGTTAAAGTTAGCTGGTTAAAGTTAGCTGGTTAAAGTAAGCTGGTTATGGTTAGATGGTTAAAGTTAGCTGGTTAAAGTTAGATGGTTATGGTTAGATGGTTAAAGTTAGCTGGTTAAAGTTAGCTGGTTAAGGTTAGCTGGTTAAAGTTAGCTGGTTAAAGTTAGCTGGTTATGGTTAGATGGTTAAAGTTAGCTGGTTAAAGTTAGCTGGTTAAAGTTAGCTGGTTAAAGTTAGCTGGTTATGGTTAGATGGTTAAAGTTAGCTGGTTAAAGTTAGCTGGTTAAAGTTAGCTAGTTAAGGACACTAAGCTAATCTATCTATCCATCCATCCATCCATCCATCCATCCATCCATCCATCCATCTATCTATCTATCTATCTATTTATCCATCTATCCATCCGTCTATCTATCTATCTATCTATCTATCTATCTATCTATCTATCTATCTATCTATCTATCTATCTATCTATCTATCTATCTATCCATCCACCCCCCCTCTCTCTCTCTCTCTGTCCATCCTCAGACCCTCCTGATGACTCCTCTCTAGGTCTTTTACTGCCTCGACTTTAAAATGACTCCAGATGCTTTTATTTTGAAAGGACCAGTTGATACTCTTCATATAGAACCAGGTTTTATTTTTATATTAAAAAGGTTTAAATATGATAAACATCATAATCACCACTGTGTGACGTTTCCTCCTCCCTGTGAAACGAAAGTTTGGTGTTTGAGGAAAAAGAAGGAAGCTTTTATTTTGTAGAGCCTCATGAACATAAACACTGCTGCGGGCTTTACTTCCTGTTTGGTCCCTGGGCTCCTCAGCAGGTAGGCACCCTCTTCCCTCTCTCTTCCTGTAATGTTTGTGCTGCTGCTGTGACGCTCTGCTGCGTTGGAGCACGTTTAAAGTGCGTGTGCTGGACCTGTGAGTGGTTTTGGACCCCGGCTGTCGTGGGTTCGATGCCGAAATGAGCTTCAGAGGAGTGTTGAGCTGCACTGTGAGCTGCTGCTAGCATGGAGCTGTGTGTGAGTGTGACTCCTCACATGACAGTTGTGTTTGTGCTTTATTCTCTTAACGGTCGTGTTGTTGCTTTATTCTCTTAACGGTCGTGTTTGTGCTTTAACTGATGCAGATGACGGCTCCTGGTTTTCCCGGGATGGTTAACTTTTTATTTTTTAACCTTTATTTAAACAGAGAGACGTGTTCAGGTCAGTGGCAGCTAAACACAAAGTTACAGACTAGCTGAACACACAACACACAACACAACACACACAACACACACAGTGCAACTGCAAAGGGCAAAGAATAAGTTAGGTACAAGTGCAAGGAGCTGGTTCCAGGTCTCAGGAGCAGCTTCAGCCTCTGCTGGAGCTGTTTCCAGGTCTCAGGTGCAGCTTCAGCCTCTGCTAGAGCTGGTTCCAGGTCTCAGGTGCAGCCTCAGCCTCTGCTGGAGCTGGGTCCAGGTCGCAGGCCTTCTTGCTGAGTTCAGTACGGACTGACGGGACGGCAAACGAGACGTAGTCTAGGGACCCGAGGCTGCGATCGGACTGTTTCTGTACCAGATACATGGACGAATAAGAGAGGAGCGGCCCGATAATGGATTTATAGATGAACCAGTGAGTGGTTCTGTGCGTGGAGAGTGAAGACCAGTGTGTGAGAGAGTTCATCAAGACTTAGGGTGCACTCACACTGTGCCTCCGCACCGCGCCAAAACAGGTTTTTCGGCTAAAGTCTGGTTCCTTTGACCAGTGTGAGTGCAACCGTACCACGTCTAGGAGTGACACACTTGCCGTCCACGGCCCATTTGGGAGAGGTGGGCTTTAGTAAAGCACGTTTGCACGTGTACGAGCACGAGCGTGCGCACGTGTACGAGCACGAGGCCTGCGGCGGTTCTGAGGTCATTTCCTGTGCGCCTGTTGGGACGTAGAAAAAAGAAGGAGGGACCATGCGCGGACATTTCAAACAATGGCGGTGAAAGGTTCACGTTGGTGTGATGCGGAGGTGGAGTGTTTACTGCAGATTTGGTCGATGAAAAGATTCAAAAACAGTCGACAAGACGCACAAAAACTCCGAGGTCTACGGAAAGATCTGGAAACAAAGCCACGCATCGCCATGACGTCATCAATGCGTGTGACGTGTTACGGCGTGATGACGTATAGGCAGCAAGAAGCATTCTCCGAGGCCCAGGTAGTGTGAGTACAAACGGGCCTGGAGGGGGGGACAAGGACCCTAAAGCACGGGGCACGGGACGGAGGCACAGTGGGAGGGCGCCCTTAGCGTCTGAGCGAATCCAAGATGGCGCGACCATAGCAGATGTGCCTTATAGTTTATCAATGAATTTTCTATTTTCAAACTTTATTCATGCATAATTTCCTGCGGCACACATCACCCCCTCCCCCCCCCCCCCTCCTCCTCTCGTCAGCGCGTGGCGGTGGGCGTGTGGTCGTGCCCCTCTCTCCGTGTTTTAAAGTGATAATAGTTCGAGCCACGTTAGTAATGTTCCTGCGTAGGAGAGAGAATCAATAATGCGTGTGTGTGTGCGCGCGTGCGTGTGTGTGTTGTGTGCGTGCATGCGTGTGTGTTTATTAGCCTGTTTTTTAAACCACTGATGAAACGTATCTCCAGCTCTCCCGTCTCTCTCCCTCTCTCCCCCCCCCCCCCTCTCCCCCTCCCTGCCTCTCTCTCCCTCTCTCTCCCTCCCTCTCTCCCCTCTCCTTCCCTCTCTCCCTCTCTCCCTCTCCCCCTCTCCCTCTCCCTCTCTCTCCCTCCCTCTCTCCCCTCTCCTTCCCTCTCTCCCTCTCTCCCTCTCCCCCTCTCCCTCTCTCTCTCTCTCTCTCCCTCTCTCCCCTCTCCTTCCCTCTCTCCCTCTCTCCCTCCCTCTCTCCCTCTCTCTCCCTCCCTCCCTCCCTCTCTCCCTCTCTCTCCCTCCCCCTCTCCCTCTCTTTCACATATCGACTGTTGAAACTCTGCAGGAGTATATTTCAACCTAACGTGGGTGAAACGGGGACACTCACTCCTGTCGAGCTTCCAGGCTGCATCCTTTACTTTTACCCCCCCTCCCTGCGGCGTCACGCAGCGACTCCACATCCATCCCGACTCTATTAGACGCCACGCTCAGCCGCGGCTCCTAAAGAGCTTCTGTCCGCGGACACCATTACCTGCAGTAAGTAACGGCGGAGGGAGATAACGATTATGGAGCCTCATCATTCCTCCTCCTGTCCTCGTTCTGCACAAACCGCAGGTGGAGAGAGCTCAGCGGGCGGAGGGTTTAGTGGGGGGTCAAACGTCCTCCGTCACTGTCTGGGCTGCACGCTGCATCGTGGCGATAAATGAGGGAGCTGTGTTGATGTCCTGCTCGGCTCCGATGAAGAAAATCACCTCTTCTTACTGTTAACGGCTCAGAGAGGAGACGGACGCTCGAGCAGCAGCAGCAAATGAACCTGGGAAATATGGTGGTCAGCACTGTTGCCTCACAGCGAGAGGGTTCCTGGTTCGAATCCCAGCTGGGGTCCTTCTGTGTGGAGTTAGCATGTTGTCCCCGTGTCTGCGTGGGTTTTCTCCGGGTTCTCCGGTTTCCTCCCACAGTCCAAAGACGTGCAGGTGTTCGGTTCATTGATGACTCTAAATCACCCGTAGGTGTGAATGTTTGTCTGTCTCTGTTCGTCTCTATGTGTCCTGTGATAGACTGGCGTCCTGTCCAGGGTGGACCCCGCCTCACGCCCCATGTCAGCTGGGATCGGCTCCGCGACCCGACATGGACAAGAGGTTGCAGATGAATGAATGAATGAAAACAGGGTTTGATTCCGCAGAGCGAGCCTGTGCTCTCCATCCAGAGGTGCCGTCGTGTTCCTCATTATTTTCATTGCAAAAGCTGCAGCAACAATAAAAACAAGCAAGAGGAATTAAAGTGCTGCTCAGAGGCGGTTTGTCCTGCAGGACGCTTTTATTCTTCAGCGGAGAAGTGAAGCTGCTCTCTCATGCCTGGTTATCAGCCGCGCTGCTTCCTGTTTACAAAACGTGTGCAGCACCGAGCACCAAAGTGTAGCATCAGACGCCAAACGCCCCGTACGGAGGAGGGTCCAAAACCCAGGACTGTGACCTGGAGGACCGGTGTTCAAGTCCTGGAAGACCTGAGACAAACCACCTTTATCTGATCTGAATTCAACCTCTTGTCCCTGTCGGGGTCGCGGGGGGCTGGAGTTGCTCCCAGCTGACATCGGGCGTGAGGCGGGGTCCACCCTGGACAGGACGCCAGTCTATCACAGGACACATAGAGACGAACAGAGACAGACAACCATTCACACCTACGGGTGATTTAGAGTCATCAATGAACCGAACACCTGCACGTCTTTGGACTGTGGGAGGAAACCGGAGAACCCGGAGAAAACCCACGCAGACACGGGGACAACATGCAAACTCCACACAGAAGGGCCCCAGACGGGATTCAAACCAGGAACCCTCTCGCTGTGAGGCGACAGTGAGCCAACAGCATCAATAACAGTCCCTGATTGTCAGCAGCCGTCGTATAAAGGTATAAAAAATGGTTCAATATGAGCAGGTGAGAGTCACTTAATGGAGATATAAACACATGCTGCGTTGCATCTCTTCCCCCGAACACGTCTCTGCTCCGTGGGATCGAATCTGTACGAGACACGGTCGGTGAATGCCAAACGGATGCACGGCCCGTGTGAACGAGCGCCGTAAATTACACGTTAGAATTAATTCCATAAATCGTGGCGCTCCCCAGCAGCTGCGGCGTGAACAAACAGCCTCGCCTGCTGCTGCGAGCTGTTTGTTTTCAGTCCTCCTCTGTATGAAGTCATATCCATACCCCATCACCGCGGCGTGATAGAGGCATTCATCACGCCGCGTCTGCCCGTGAACATCACAGCGTGAGCGTTACGTACCTGCAGATGTCTGTCACTAAATATGGACGCCCTGACCTTTGTGGGAGACGCACCGAATCCTCCCGCAGGCTCTGATCTCTTATCGATTTTAAGGATAGATCAAACCCCGAATTGGTTTTAAACACACACACACACACACACACACACACACACACACACACACACACACACACACACACACGCTGTACACATTAAGAACAGCAAACACACACTCGGTGAGCTGCTTATTCAACGTTGTTCTGTGGAGTGTCGCAGCACTGCTGGCTGCTTTACTGCAGGAACTGAAGCAGCTCTGCAGCGCACGCACACGCACACACACACACACACACACACACACACACACACACACACACACACACACACACACACACACACACACACACACACACACACACACACACACACACACACACAGAGACCCTCCTGTTGTCTCCCAGCTGTGCTGCAGGCAGACGATGAATGTGAGGTGGAGGTTTAGGGTCAGAGCAGCAGTTCCACTCCGATGGTGTGTGTGTGTGTGTGTGTGTGTGTGTGTGTGTGTGTGTGTGTGTGTGTGTGTGTGTGTGTGTGTGTGTGTGTGTGTGTGTGTGTGTGTGTGTGTGTGTGTGTGTGTGTGTGTGTGTGTGTGTGTGTGTGTGTGTGTGTGTGTGTGTGTGTGTGTGTGCGTGTGTTTCTGTGTCTTTTGTCAGAACTAATCTGTGTTTCTGCCAGTTTTCCGTAGAAGCAGCTCACCTGCAGCTGCCACCTGTAGCTTCCGTGCACCGCGCCTGACACACACTCGCACGGTTGCTGATTAGAGGACATCGACGCTGCGATGCGGAGCCGAGACCCGTTCGCTCGACCCGACAGTTAGGCTGCAGAGCGTATGTGTGTGTGTGTGTGTGTGTGTGTGCCCAGACTGAAAAGTCGGCTCGTTAATCATCATTCAGTGATTGTCTGTCGAACAAAAGCAGCGGGACGTCCTCCTGCTTCACGCGGCTCCACGGCTCAGCAGCGGGTTAGTGTCGGGAGCATTTGGCCTGGAGAACACACACGATGGGAACAAAGTGTGTTTGTGTCCACCTGAGGAAGCTCGTTCAATATTTACTCTTTTACCACCGACTCCTCAGGGAAATACCCGTCTCTTTAGCTGCTAAATGATCCACTATGCTCCCCCGCTCGTCTGCATGTGTCTGTTTGCTGCTGAGCAGGTCGACTACAGTGGAACAGGACGGGAAACAAAGCAAAACCAGGAGCTGGAAGAGGCTAAAAAGCTCTGTAGAGCTGCAGAGTTTGGACTAGTGTCTAAAGACTACGACACGGCCGACACAACCCCGGGTATTTTACTACTTCCAAACAGGCGCACACTCACGTCTAGGGCCTCCGAGGCTCGGCTGCCGGTTCATACGTTTCAAAGGGGAACGTTTCAGCTGCCAGGCTCAGGGGTGAAGTGTGTGTGAGCTCACCTGCTTCGTCGTCGGCCTCCTTCAACACCCGTCACTCAGTCAGCTCGCTCCCAGCGGTCCGACACTCGGTTACGTTCGGACTCTGTTTGACAATTCATTTTTAACACGAAGCACGCGGACAAAACTTAAACAAACGTAAACGCACAAAAGAAAGGAAAAGCGGTAATCATCTCTCCTCGAGGTCCTCAGGGTCACTCACTCCGTAACTCTTCTTCACTCCTGTCCTCGAACACCCTCTTAATCACTCAGGACAGATGGAACTAGGTAAGCCGTCGTAGGCGTCGTGCTCGTACACATGCGCACGCTCGTGCTCGTACACGTGCAAACGTGCTTTACAAAAGCCCACCTCTCCCAAACGGGCCTTGGACGGCCAGCTGGCCACAGTTATGCGCGGAGCGGTTGCACTCACACTGGTCAAACGCACTAGGCTTTAGTTGAAAAACCGGTTTTGGCGCGGTGCGGAAGGACTGTGTGAGTGTGCCCTTAAAGGATGGCGTCATGGCGCCACCTCCGTCCTCTGCCCCCGCGGCGTCACATAACAACAACAATACATTTTAATATATAAGTATTGAGAATATAAATATGAGTAGAAGTCGCAGGACCAGACAAACCATGATAACAAGCGACTTACAGTCCGGAAAACACGGTATATGTATGTATTTCTCTCGTTGGTGCTTTTGTTCGTGGATGTTTTTCGTCCTGTCGGAGACGTTGGACGCGACAGTTGCACCGTTGGTTCCCGAGCGCCCCAGTGACGCACACACACACGGGGGTTCAGTGCTGCAGTACAGTAGGTCACAGAGAGCGAGAGACTGGTTCAGTGTGACGCCGTTGTGTTCAGAGAGAGGAAGGTTCAGAGCTGCGGCGTTTGATCCAGAAGAGAAACGTGTTTCCTCTTATGTAATAAACTTAATAAACCGCCGCTCATCGCGCCGCCATCGTGCCGCCATCGTGCCGCCATCGTGCCGCCGTTGTTAGGAAAGCAAGATCGTGCCAGTTCATGTCAGCGCGTTGAAGCCTTTCATCCCTCCCTTTAAAGAGACGGTGGGTGCGTTTTGAGCGATCGTGACATGACAGGAACGCGGTTACACTATCAGCTGCTCCCAGGAGACCAAAGAGAGAGAGGAGGTACAAACGGAGAAAAGGATATTCGGCGTTCTACACACCGCTGTGTTTCACACTCGCCCACGCACGCTGAGATCAGCAGGAGGTCGGCGAGCGCGCTCCGTGCTGGGAGACATCATTATGGTTCTCCGTCTCTGTTTAATTTGTCATTTGCTTTGCGGGGAGCGAGCGGGCGGGCGGGCGGGCGCGTCTCTGCTGCTCTTTGCTTCTCACGCTCCACGTGCCGGGGAGTGACACGGATCGTTCTGTCCACATAAAGGGACATTCTGCTGTTTTCACTGAGCAGGTTTCAACCGTCCTGCACGCCAAAATATTCTTCACCTCATTCAGATCAGATCAGAGCTCACTTTAGTGTTTTTACCTTTACACGCAAACACAACGCCGGAGCAGATCAGAGCTCACTTTAGTGTTTTTACCTTTACACGCAAACACAACGCCGGAGCAGATCAGAGCTCACTTTAGTGTTTTTACCTTTACACGCAAACACAACGCTGGAGCAGATCAGAGCTCACTTTAGTGTTTTTACCTTTACACGCAAACACAACGCTGGAGCAGATCAGAGCTCACTTTAGAGTTTTTACCTTTACACGCAAACACAACGCTGGAGCAGATCAGAGCTCACTTTAGTGTTTTTACCTTTACACGCAAACACAACGCTGGAGCGGATCAGAGCTCACTTTAGTGTTTTTACCTTTACACGCAAACACAACGCTGGAGCAGATCAGAGCTCACTTTAGTGTTTTTACCTTTACACGCAAACACAACGCCGGAGCAGATCAGAGCTCACTTTAGTGTTTTTACCTTTACACGCAAACACAACGCCGGAGCAGATCAAAGCTCACTTTAGTGTTTTTACCTTTACTCGCAAACACAACGCCGGAGCAGATCAGAGCTCACTTTAGTGTTTTTACCTTTACACGCAAACACAACGCTGGAGCAGATCAGAGCTCACTTTAGTGTTTTTACCTTTACACGCAAACACAACGCTGGAGCAGATCAGAGCTCACTTTAGTGTTTTTACCTTTACACGCAAACACAACGCTGGAGCAGATCAGAGCTCACTTTAGTGTTTTTACCTTTACACGCAAACACAACGCTGGAGCAGATCAGAGCTCACTTTAGTGTTTTTACCTTTACACGCAAACACAACGCTGGAGCAGATCAGAGCTCACTTTAGTGTTTTTACCTTTACACGCAAACACAACGCTGGAGCAGATCAGAGCTCACTTTAGTGTTTTTACCTTTACACGCATACACAACGCCGGAGCAGATCAGAGCTCACTTTAGTGTTTTTACCTTTACACGCAAACACAACGCTGGAGCAGATCAGAGCTCACTTTAGTGTTTTTACCTTTACTCGCAAACACAACGCTGGAGCAGATCAGAGCTCACTTTAGTGTTTTTACCTTTACACGCAAACACAACGCTGGAGCAGATCAGAGCTCACTTTAGTGTTTTTACCTTTACACGCAAACACAACGCTGGAGCAGATCAGAGCTCACTTTAGTGTTTTTACCTTTACACGCAAACACAACGCTGGAGCCTTTAAACATTTCCACTCTGGAGGGAGGTTTACCTTTTTATGTTTTTTACATTTACACTCTGGTGTGGTGTTCAGCACTGTCGCCTCACAGCGAGAGGGTTCCTGGTTTGAATCCCGGCTGGGGCCCTTCTGTGTGGAGTTTGCTTGTTGTCCCCGTGTCTGCGTGGGTTTTCTCCGGGTTCTCCGGTTTCCTCCCACAGTCCAAAGACGTGCAGGTGTTCGGTTCATTGATGACTCTAAATCACCCGTAGGTGTGAATGGTTGTCTGTCTCTGTTCGTCTCTATGTGTCCTGTGATAGACTGGCGTCCTGTCCAGGGTGGACCCCGCCTCACGCCCGATGTCAGCTGGGACCAGCCCCCCGCGACCCCGACAGGGACAAGAGGCTGAAGATGAATGAACATTTCCACTCTGGAGGGGGGTTTAAAAAACGCAGTTGCCGTCTAAACGAAAGGCACATTCGATCGCGAGCTCTTGTTCGTCCATTAGAACAAATTCCCTGACAATTAACAGACTAAATGATTCATCAGAGAGAGTTGTTACCCCAAAAAGTCGTTCTTGCCGTCGTCCTGTTGGACGTAAACACAAAGAGGACGTTCTTCAAGAGTCTGTGTTTCTGTGATTGGCACATCCAGGCTGCTGTACTTTGACTTCCTCCCTCATATTCTTCCTGATCTTTGCAGTATTTCCTGTTATTATGAAACCTGCAGATTTCTCTTTTATTTGTTTATTTGCCAAACTCCCAGCATGCCTCAGTGATCCGTTGGCCAGCAGCTTCAGTCCTCTAATTGCTCTCCGGTAAATTCTCCCGCCTCGGGGAAAGGCTCTTTGGTTAAGAGGCTGCAGGTGCTTTGATTACACTTTAATTCAATTCCACATTTTAAAATCCCTCTCCCACTCACTTCACTTTGTTTCTGAATCACGGAAAATTATGTATTATATTCTCTTTCTGTGTCTTAGGGCGCCCTCCCACTGTGCCTCCGTCCCGTGCCCCGTGCTTTAGGGTCCTTGTCCCCCCCTCCAGGCCCGTTTGTACTCACACTACCTGGGCCTCGGAGAATGCTTCTTGCTGCCTATACGTCATCACGCCGTAACACGTCACACGCATTGATGACGTCATGGCGATGCGTGGCTTTGTTTCCAGATCTTTCCGTAGACCTCGGAGTTTTTGTGCGTCTTGTCGACTGTTTTTGAATCTTTTCATCGACCAAATCTGCAGTAAACACTCCGCATCACACCAACGTGAACCTTTCACCACCATTGTTTGAAATGTCCGCGCATGGTCCCTCCTTCTTTTTCTATGTCCCAACAGGCGCACATAAATTACGTCATAGGCGTCACGCTCGTGCTCGTACACGTGCAAACGCGCTTTACAAAAGCCCACCTCTCTCAGACGGGCCGTGGGTGGCCAGCTGGCCGCAGTTATGCGTGGAGCGGTTGCACTCACACTGCTCAAACGCACTCGGCTTGACCCGAAAACTGTTTTGGCGCGGTGCGGAAGGACAGTGGGAGTGCGCCCTCAGGCCGTATGTCACCCTTTTACACGAATTCTCCGCAATCTTTTATAAATCAGACCTCTGCGACTCCAGCTGCCTCTCAGGAGAGGAGAGGAGCTCTGCTGCACACGGGTGTTTTACCAAAAACATGTTTGACTTTCTGTTGAGCACATTTGAGCACTGATAAATAATTTGTCGCTTCCTGTCGAAGACGTCGACACGAGGTTTCAATCCCAAATCTTGTGTCAGGAAGTCTCCTGGTTTTGTTTGCTCTGCGTTGAAGCTATTTCCTACTCTGTAACTCGCTCCTTTGATGGTGAGAATCTCTAAATCACGAATGAGAAATGATTCAGTTGGAAGCATCAGAGGCTGTTGGAGCCTCGCCGAATGTTTTCATCACACCCCGACCTGCTGGAAGTCTTTACACGGGATCCTGGAAGTCAAAGAAAAGCCGTCGAGCCGTGCATTAATGCAGTTGGTCTGAACGCAGCAGCATAATAGTGTGTAATTAGTCCAATCAGGAGCATTGGCGCTCCGCTGCTGGAGACTCTGTGGGGTCTGTGTCGTGTAGGTGTTTGTGTTGGTGCTGATGAACGGAGCTGCTGTTGGCCCTCAGCTACCGCTAAATTACAGATCAGGTGCTTTGAGTCGCAGCTCAAAGTGTGTTCAGGGACAGGCTGTTGTTGTTGTTATTGCCATGAACATAAGCAGGCAGCCGACGACAGTTTGGGGCGCAGCGGCACATCTGAGCAGCAGCCTCTCCGCTAAACGTTAGCCTCTTCACGTTAGCTAAACGTTAGCCTCTTCACGTCACACGCAACTTTCAAAAGGGTCAACAACTTTGTCTTTGAAGGGGGAATGCTGGTTGTTTTAAAGGAAATTGGATATTTTTGATAATGTTCAGATCCACCAAAGACTGTTTTAACCAAACAGCTGAGATAGATCTGCCCTCCAACAGACAGAGTTCAGGGCCCTGTCGTCTGCAGCACCTGTATAAGCTCTGCAGTCTGCGATAACACCTGTGTGTTGTTTACGTCTGCTACTGTCTCGTTCACGTCTGCTGCTCATTGATCTGAGACTGATCAAAGGCACAGCCGTCCGTGAGAAGACCCCATGATCTGTCTTGTTACGTCTGCGACTGATTAAAACAACTCAAACAATGAAACATTCAGTGGTTTGTAAATAACTCTGTGACCTTGAGTTCAACTCTTTTTGACCCCAGGACGACCTTTGTACCTTTTTTTGTAGCTCACACAGAAATGTGAATAAAAGCAACATTTCACTTTTTCTGCTGTTGGTGCCGATCGAGGAAAAGTCATAAAATTTAAAGTTAAAAAAATATCGTTTAGGGGATTTTTTTTTGTTTTTAACACTGTGGCGTCATTTTGACCCAAAGACAACAGGAGGGTTAAAGGAAATTGGATATTTTTGCTAATGTTTTGATCCACCAAAGACTGTTTTAACCAAGCGTTCAGCTGAGATAGATCTGCCCTCCAGCAGCCAAACTCGGACCCAGAGACGCTGGTTCGATTCTGGACCAAAAGCTAGTTCCATTTATTCTAGAAGTGAAAAATACAAGGAAAATCTGATGTCAGCCAAAGCCGGCTCACATGCCCAGAACACACAGTTGAGTGACACCCAAGACGCCGTAGTTTAGGGCGCACTCACACTGTCCTTCCTTTTTCGGCTAAAGCCTAGTGCGTTTGACCAGTGTGAGTGCAACCGCTCCGCGCATAACTGCGGCCACGGCCCGTCTGAGAGAGGTGGGCTTTAGTAAAGCACGTTTGCACGTGTACGAGCACGAGCACGGGGCCTACGGCGGTTCTGAGGTCATTTCCTGTGCGCCTGTTGGGACGTAGAAAAAAGAAGGAGGGACCATGCGCGGACATTTCAAACAATTCACGTTGGTGTGATGCGGAGGTGGAGTGTTTACTGCAGATTTGGTCGATGAAAAGATTCAAAAACAGTCGACAAGACGCACAAAAACTCAGAGGTCTAGGGAAAGATCTGGAAACAAAGCCACACATCACCATGACGTCATCAATGCGTGTGACGTGTTACGGCGTGATGACGTATAGGCAGCAAGAAGCATTCTCCGAGGCCCAGGTAGTGTGAGTACAAACGGGCCTGGGGCGCGGGGGGACAAGTACCCTAAAGCACGGGGAGCGGTGCGGAAGGAGAGTTGAGTGCGCCCTTAAACACCTTTCCAGGACTCCAGACTCATGACGGAGCATCACTTTGCTCCGCGTCGCATAAGCCTTTGCAGATTTAGTTCAGCATGTTGTTGGGTTCAGGATCAGGGTCAGGGGGTAGTGTTAGGGTCTACAAAGGCCTATTTGCCGGGGAATTCGGCTCTGGTTGTGGAAAAGGGTCCGATGTCCCCAGTCACAAGCAAAGCGGGGAACGTAGGTACGCTCCCACGCATGTGTTGATGTTCTGCCAGTTTGGCCTCTTTGGGACAAGTCGCAGGACCAGATTTGGGCAGCAGAGCATTCTGGGTACCATTTGTAGTGTATTGACCAATCATGTCGGAGCATGCTGTGGTTGCATGCAGGTAAACAGTCCCTCATCGGTCCTGCCATCACTGAACTCATCGGCTGATGATGATTCAGGGTTTTTGGAGCTCTTTGTTGCAGTCATATGCAAACTCTCGTGGTTCTAACTGGACGGTAAACTATGACCACCGCTTGGAAGAGGAAGGTTTGGCCTGGATATGTGCCGGCTGCATCGGACGTACGACGTGAGAGGTCAAAGGGTGCCGTGCACGTGTGTGGTTTGTTTGCTGTGTGGTAGATCTGCATTAGATGAGCAGTCTTTCTCCGTCATGGAGGACGTTACTGAATATATGGAGTTTGGACGCTCGCGCTGTGAGTTAGCGTTTACAGAGTTGAACTCATGAAAGCCGTGTTACACTCCCATGATTGTATATTCATATTTTAATGCATAAGTAATGGCTTTTACATTTAATTTATCCTTCACACAATGTTGTTGTTGGGCTCTGTAAGCACTGAACACTGTCATTGGGTAGATAAGGTTGGTTCAGAGGACTGAAGCAGTGGTTTTTCCTGTGAAAGGCAGCGTTTTTATAAACCGGAGACCTTTGAAACCTCTATTTGACATCATTTCTGATCATTTAAGACCAAAGACACACTGATGCATTATCTAACTCTCCCACCTGTCCCACTCAGATTTATGTCACATCAACCTTCCTTCTGTAAAATGAAGGTTAAGTGAATTATGAGACGCCTGAGCACATAATGACACGCCCTCATTCACATCCACTACATCTTCTCCGAGTCTGCGGTGTCATTACGTCGGAGGACTAACTGCTCGAAGGTCTGCGCTCCATCAAACTCTTCCCACGCTACGTCGATGACACACAGGGAACCCTTACCCTCACGAGGGTCCGCCTGCCGATGCCGTTGACGAGGCTAATGTTGGCTAATCAGCGAGGCTAAAAGTTCAGCCAGTGCTTCTGTGAGGGCTACGGCACCCGGCTGCTGTAATGGCCAATTAGAGCTGACACGGAGCGGACGAGTCAGACATGAGGAGGAGATGAGAGTCACGGCGTCGGGCGGGTCGCCGCTCGGCTGGGAGAGGGGGAAGCGGGTGTACCGTTGACGTGCTTTGATCCAGTCAGCGCTCCACTCTCAACGTTTATTCTTCCTGTCAGAGCGAAGAGACGTCTGGACTGAAGCATGAGTCGTCCTCCGCGGTGACGTATCTGCAGTTTGAAAGGTCCAGAGTACGTTGCTTTAAAGGCCTTTATTTAACAGGTGCGTGTGTGGGCAGGGGCCTGACATGTCCCTGTGTGACATCATCCCTCTCTCTCGTCTCTTTCAGCTTGAATTTTATGGTGAAGGTTGAAAATATTTGATCTTAAAAAGACCCGAGAAACCAAAAGGAGAAACACATCAGTCACCAACCTTCAAGTGAATCCAACCAAAGGAGGAGATGTGTTTGAAATAACTGTTAAAAATACACATTTAACAACAAAGTCCAGTGTTATTCCAGACTTTTATTGTTGGTAAAAGACCCAAACGATCAACTGAACGACTAAATATGAAATGAAATTAACATGAGAGGGTGAAAACACGACATCACATAAAAGCAAGTCTATAAACAAGTCTTTTAAAGCTGTGGTCTTACATTTGGAGTATTGGTAATCATGACTAACTCCAGGTCAGGAATGAGTCCTGACCCCAAGTGAAGTGAAGTTCAAGTACCTCAGGGTCATGTTCACGAGTGAGGGGACGATGGAGCGTGAGTTTGGCCGGAGAATCGGAGCAGCGGGGGCGGTGCTGCAGTCACTCTACCGCACCGTTGTGACCAAAAGAGAGCTGAGGAAGACAAAGCTCTGGATCTACCCTCAGTCCTGGTTCCTACCCTCACCTGTGGTCATGAAAGCTGGGTCAGGACCCAAAGAACCAGGTCCAGGTCCAAGCGTGTGAAATGTGTTTCCTCAGGAGGGGGTCTGGAGTCTCCCTTAGAGAGAGGGGGAGAAGTTCAGCATCCGTGAGGAACTCGGAGTAGAGCCGCTGCTCCTTTGTGTTGAAAGGAGCCAGTTGAGGTGGTTCAGGATCATCTGGTAAGGATGAACCCTGGGCGCCTCCCTAGGGAGGTGTTCCAGGCACGTCCAGCTGGGAGGAGGCCTCTGGGAAGATCCAGGACCAGGTGGAGAGATTAGATCTCCACACTGGCCTGGGAACGCCTCAGGATCCCCCAGTTAGAGCTGGTTAATGTGGCCCAGGAAAGGGAAGTTTGGGGTCCCCTGCTGGAGCTGCTGCCCCTGGGACCCGACTGATACTGGATTATGACTGTGAGCGTCCTCGCTCTGATAAACACACACGCCAAAACATCTCAGCATTCGTTAGCCGTGTGTTTTTAGCCGACCGGCTTCTGGCTCTGCGTGTCGTCAGGACCCTAACCCTTCAAATCGGTCTCAGAGGCTCAGTAGTGGTTTAAAAGAAGTCACTGATTCATCCAGAGTTGCAGTAATATTATGCTTTTATTACATAACTCTCTTTGTAGGAAGCATAAATGTAAATGTAAGAAAAAGAAGAGGACCTAGGATTGAGCCCTGGGGCGCTCCGTACACGCACAGATGTAAATAACACATATGTTCTGAGTGCGACTGAGTCGTTCCTGACTTTCTTGTGTCTAAAACATGCTGCGGATCCTTTTTCTGAGCTTGACGCGCTCAGTGACGACGCCCCTCACTCGTCACCTGCCACCTCCCTGTGCTCGTTTTCTTCGCCGTCTTCATCTCGTCTCTATTTCCAGCTCTTGGTCTCCGTCTGTTTTCTCTCCGCAGGTCTCAATCTTTTAACCTGCTGCTGCTTTTCTACCTTTTTCTTTGTCCTTAGCCTTTATCCGTCTTCGTCCGTGTTCCCATCTCCCATCTTTTTCTCTTTCTTCTCCTCCTTTTCCGATCATTAGCCGTCTTTCCAACATTTCACCTTCTTCCCATGTTCTTCCATGTTCTCCTCGGGGAAGACCCAGGACCAGGTGGAGAGATTAGATCTCCACACTGGCCTGGGAACGCCTCAGGATCCCCCAGTTAGAGCTGGTTAATGTGGCCCGGGAAAGGGAAGTTTGGGGTCCCCTGCCGGAGCTGCTGCCCCCGGGACCCGAAGAAGACGTTGTTTGTCTGCTGAGCTCGACACGCTCGGTGACGACGCCCCTCACTCGTCACCTGCCACCTCCCTGTCCTCGCTTCCTTCGCCGTTTTCATCTCGTCTCTATTTCAGACTCTTGGTCTCCGTCTGTTTTCTCTCCGCACGTCTCAATCTTTTCTCTTTCTCTTCCTCCTCTTCCCTATAATTAGGCGTCTTTCCATCCTTTCACCTTCTTCCCATGTTCTTCCTCCTCCCTCCTCTGTTCATTGTTCATTTTCCCTTCAGTTCATCATTTTCTTTCTTCGTCTTTCCTTTTCAATCTAAATTTCCTCTCACGTTTTCTTTCCATTTCCTCGCCGTCATCCGTCTCCCTTTCCTCTCGGCCTTCTCCTCCACTGTCTGGCGGGGGGGAAGGAGGGAGCGGGGGGGTCTTCGGCCTTTTAATTATGGTCTGATTTCCCAAGGCTCCGGCCACACTGCCCGCCTGCCTCCCCTCCTTCTTCACCGTCACCAGTGGCCTTGGCCCCGCGACGACTCTCCCTCCCTTTAGAGACGACGTCTGTGAGGTGGAAGAGAAATAGGACTCTTATTTTATTTTGGCGAGATCCTCCCAGACATCTGCAGGGTAAAAATAGCCCGGCGAACGTGGACACAGCTAGCTTCCCTGCGGAGAGCTCGGAGCTGTGTTCATTTTTCTGCTTCTGCCAGCGGTGCTGCAGCGGCGGAGCAGTCTGGAGCCTCATGATCCCCCGGCTCACGCTGTTGAATTTAGAGTCTCTTCACGCTGCAGGCAAATCCCAGTTTTCAATTAGGGAAGTTTTCCAATCCTCCAGCGTGAGTGTGTGTGTGTGTGTGTGTGTGTGTGTGTGTGTGTGTGTGTGTGTCTGTGTGTGTGTG
>NC_139838.1:29104836-29154836 GCF_963691815.1 Echiichthys vipera
CCTCCAGCGTGTGTGTGAGTGTGTGTGTGAGTGTGTGTGTGTGTGTGTGTGTGTGTGTGTGCGTGTGTGTGAGTATCTGTGTGTGTGTGTGTGTGTGTGTGTGTGTTATTCATACCAACAGCTTCTGCCTGATGCTCTTTGTGCTGAATGCAGCTTGTTTGCAGCTCTGCTTGGATTTCATAAACCTTCAAAATCAGCCGCAGCAGCTTTGGAGCATCTTTATATTTATTTGTTCTTAAAGCAGCAAAACTCCAAAAGCCGTCTGACTCGTCACAGGCGTCCAACACATCCGACATATAAAGTACAGACCAGAGGTTCGGATGCACCTTCTCATTCAGTGAGTTTCCTGTCTTTTCATGACTATTGACGTTGTAGATTCACACTGAAGGCATCAAAACTGTGACTGAACCAAAAAGTGTAAAACAACTGAAATCACGCCTTAGGGCGCCCTCCCACTGTGCGTCAGTCCCGTGCCCCGTGCTTTAGGGTCCTTGTCCCCCCCTCCAGGCCCGTTTGTACTCACACTACCTGGGCCTCGGAGAATGCTTCTTGCTGCCTATACGTCATCACGCCGTAACACGTCACACGCATTGATGACGTCATGGCGATGCGTGGCTTTGTTTCCAGATCTTTCCGTAGACCTCAGAGTTTTTGTGCGTCTTGTCGACTGTTTTTGAATCTTTTCATCGACCAAATCTGCAGTAAACACTCCACCTCCGCATCACACCAACGTGAACCTTTCACCGCCATTGTTTGAAATGTCCGCGCATGGTCCCTCCTTCTTTTTTCTACGTCCCAACAGGCGCACAGGAAATGACCTCAGAACTGCCGTAGGCCTCGTGCTCGTACACGTGCGCACGCTCGTCCTCGTACACGTGCAAACGTGCTTTACTAAAGCCCACCTCTCCCAAACGGGCCGTGGACGGCAAGTGTGCCGCTCCTAGACGCGGTACGGTTGCACTCACACTGGTCAAAGGAAATGTTGGGGCACGGTACGGAGGGACAGTGTGAGTGCGACCTTAGTTGCTCCTTTGAGTGACAGGTGGCGAGGAGAGACTTGACTCGGCCCTGCCTCCACGCCCACTCTTCTTCAGAAACGATATCATTGTCTCATTCTCGTTATAATACGTCAGACTTAGGTTCCTGACTCTGACATACGTTTACATCACCTGTGTGATACAAACGCAGCGAAACAAACAATGATTGTGAATCTTTGACGATGGTAATGAGAGATTCATCCTCGTGGCGCTTTCACACTTTGATGACGTTATTGGAGTTTGATTTAATTTCACAGTTTTGTCAGAACTGAAGCAGATTGAGGGGAAAATTGTCGGCTGTTTGCTTTTTAATTCCCGTGTGAGCAGCTTGGATTGATGGCTCTGCACGTTACATACACTTGCTTTCATTGCAGCGCCGGTTGGCATGGTAACAACACAGGCGCACGCTGGCCGACGTGCCGTCCTGTCACTCTGTATGCAGATTTGATTTAATTTTGATGCAAAGCGGTCCTGAAGCTGACTCCGGCTGCTCGTCCCCCTGAAGAAGAACGAGAAGTAAATTGCCTTCTTTACCTCGTTCGTGCCGAAGGAGCTCGCTGCAGGAGATTAGACGGCGAGTGTGAGTCATGAATCAAAGCCGCAACGTGGGTAAACTGTAAATGTCTGAAACACACGCCGCCCATCCTCTGTGTGACTTTCAGGAGATGCTTAATCAGGCCGCAGGACAACGTTTGACTAAAGCCTCCTTCACGCATTAAATCAGGAGCGCCCTCGAGGAGCTGGTTTGAATATTTGGACCCTTTTCAAGTGCAAATGTGTGCGTTACAGAAATCCAGTGTACAGAGAGCGCGGCCTGCCGGGGCTGCAGCTCCGGTGAGGGCTCAACCGTGTCTGCAGCGGTTTTCTTAATTTCTCAACACTTCACTCTATACTTCGTCTGTGACGGGAGCACGACCGCGCAGACAACGTGACAGAAGTTCAGACGTCAGAGCGCAGGCTGTTAACGGGGCGTCAGCGTTTTGTGCTCGGCTCACAGCGAGGTCGGGCACAGAGACCCAGTAAACGGCTAAATCGACGTTAGCATTAAAACAACCGTTAGCTCCTAAACTGCCTCTTTTCCTAAATCTTTCTAGCCGGCTTGATGTCGCTCTCTGGTTGCCTAGGAAATGTAAACGTCACACTCTTAGCTTCTGTCTCATTGGTTGAGCTTTTGAAAGGTCAAAGTTTAACTGATTTGAACTTTGAGTGCAGCGGCAGAGAGGCAAATCTGAGCGGTGCACGGCGCTACATCGGGCGCTAACGTCTCCTCCATAGGAAATTAATGGAACGGCCGGTGCAAAGCGTTTTACCGCGGATCATGTGTACGGGCCTTTGGAAAATACGCTACCTGGCCAAAAGTTTGTGGACGTGCAGCCAGTTCTCAATCCCAAAGGCCGTTTTCTCCCGGCTGATGCACGGGAATGTTCGACGCCGAGAAGGCGTGCTCCAGGATTCACCGCCACAAAGTCTGGACATTTTATAACCGGTCCTTGAAAAGCCGTGGAGCCTGACTGCCAGAAAAAGTGTTGGCATTGAAACGTTGATATTTTAAATTTTCGGCACCCTTTTACATCCGTACGTGACGCACCGGGGTTTCAAACGAGCAGGTTCTCCTGAAGTCAGGCGCACAACGTTTTAAACTTACAACGCCGTTTTATTCTGAGTTAGTGATAAATTTCAGTAGTCGGTGCCAATACCAGTGAAATTTTTTAATTTAAAGATGTTACCTTGGTCTGACGTTAGACAACAATAGCTGCTTAATTAAAATCGATGACAAACAGCCTAGACGCATGTTTAGACTAAACGAGCTCATGGAGCGGAGCAGGAAACACGGGGAACCTCCGACCCTCGGGGTGCAGGTGTGCTCGTCCACCCGCTGATCTGCTCCAGAGCAGGTGGCGGGAAAACCAAGAGGAGGGGGAGGAGACGTGTGGACGGACAGATGGAAAGGATGGAGAGGAAGAGGGTGGAGGGAGGGGGGGGGGTGTATTTTTACCTCCCTAAATCACATGCAGTGATGTTGCTGGGCAATATATGGGCGGCTGGTGGCGCTCAGACATCCAGAGTATGACTGAGCGAGGGGGGGGAGGTGGCAGGCAGTAGATCAAACGCACCGTGATGAGCAGCATGCTGGGCAGGCTATCTCCACCCCTCCCCCTCCCCGTCCCCGTCCCCCGTCCTCCTCCTCCACCCACGAGTCTTTCCCGGAGGTCATTTTGGGCCTGAGAAATAACAACCTGCAGAGAGCAGCGCGCCGGCGTCCTAATCGTCTGTCGCTCCATTGGTCAAGAAAAACGCAGCTTAATCAGCTCGCCCCGACTCCGAGGCTCCCCGGAGAGCTGCAGCCGCAGATGAAGACAGAGGAGCTGTTCGCAGACGTTTAGTTCCGCGGCAGAGACACGTTTGAGCCGGGGCAGGCGATGTCGTTGCCGGGTGAAACCTCAAACCCGCGGGGGGTTTTCTGATCCTCAGATCGGTCCAAGGACGCCAGGCTCTGCTGTCCAGATGCATCATGGTCGGCACTTTGGTTCACGGTCACCAGAGAGATTGGCAATTTCAAAATGCGGTGGACGTACGAACTCTCAGGGCTGCTCAGCTCTGAATGAACCACGCAGACTGTGTTTTTGTGTCCAGGGCGTCAGAGCGACCCAGTAACGGGGCGCTGTGGCTGCAGGTTTTCATTCCAACCAAGCAAGAACACACCTGACCCCCTTTACTGGGTCACTCTGACCCCCCTGGTCTAGGGCTTGGGGGGTGGGGGGTTGTAGTGAAGTAGAGTAAGCTCCTCAGACACTTTCTCGCACGTTCAGCGTGAAAACAAAGCCACGGAGCTCCTCCACCGCTGCGGGAACGGCCTCTCGCCGCTCTGGCTCCACACTGTTACACCAGCCTCGTGCACGTTGTCCCTGACTTTGGTCCGGCCTGAAATATCCCGACAGCTGCCGGTGCGATTCCCATGAATTTCTCCCCGGACATTCACGGCCTCCAGAGGATGAATCCTGCAGACTTTGGCGATCCTCTGACTTTTCCTCGAGCTCCACCGTCAGGTCAAATATGTAACCGCTCCCCTACTAACACGCTAATGGATCTGTGCTCTGACTGAATCTGCTTCCTGTTTACATCGCCACGCACATGCTCGGTGTCTGTGAATGGTCATGTGACGTTAACGTCAGTGCTGTCAACGCATCTACTTCAGTCCTTCACAATAAAATGCTTTAACAACTTCAAGACATGCTGTAAAAGTCTCCGTAACGTCCATTTTTTTAATGTAAACCATCACCTGAGCCGCTCCGTACGCTCAATCAGACACGTTTCATCCGTCTCCCCCGTCCGTCTCCCCCGTCCGTCTCCCCCGTCCGTCTCCCCGTCCGTCTCCCCCGTCCGTCTCTCGCCTGACTCCGCAGACGCTTGGACCTCACAAATACAGTAACACTAGCGCACGTTACCGGAGTGGAGTCTGCCCTACAATTTGTGTAACAGTGAGAGCTCTGGGTGACTGATCTGTCAGCACACGCACACACACACACACACACACACACACACACACACACACACACACTCACACACACACTAACACACCCACACACACACAAGGATCTTCAGCCTCAAACCAATTTTCTGGAGTGTGAGGATCCTTTTTAAACAGGTCGCCACGACAACGTCGAGCCGGCAGCAGCCGCCGGGTCACGAGCCAATCACACAACATTGATTATCTGTCAGCATCTTGCCACTGAGCCGTCCAAGCACACACACACACACACACACACACACACACACACACACACACACACACACACACACACACACACACACACACACACACACACACACACACACACACACACACACACACACACACTAAGAGCCTGACTAAGAGCCTATTGAGCGGAGATGCTCTTAAGTCACTTCTGTGTGTGTGTGTATGTCTCTCTCTTTTTGTGTGTGTGTGTGTGTGTGTGTGTGTTGCAGCTGAGTCACCTCATTACAGTAGTTTGATGTTAATCGTCGGACGTCAGATGAAAAATGTTTCTCTCAAAGATCAAACATTAAAAAATCCAGTCCATTTTTTTATTGGGCGGAACTTTATTGTGAAAATCTCGCTGGCAGATGACGCTGAGGGAGTTGGGGGGCTTCCTGCGGCGGGGCACCAGGTGTGGAAGAGGATGCGCCCCGACCTGCTGGAGGCTCTCCGCACAGTTGGGCTCTCTCGGCTGACGTGGAGGTCGGGTAACCTGGGGTGAAAATCCTGGCTGCTGATTGGATAAAACATCCGTCTGTGCCAAACCAACCAAAACCACAACAACGTGGAAAGTGTGGGGAAAATGGCCGACAGGAAGTGTCTTCTGGGTACGTTAGTTGCCATGGTGAAGTCCTCCCTCTGTTTAAAGGTAAAACTCTGTTGTTGTTGTTTCGGCGTCCTTGCTTCCTGGTTTATTCTTTGTCCCGCTGCTGCGGAGTGGGGAGCGTGCGCAGACGTGTAACTCTATCATAATTGGGCAACGCTGTTTACGAAACCAGAGTCTGACCTGAACCTGTTTAAACACTCTCTCTCCCTCTCTTTCTTTCTCTCTCTCTCTCCCCCCTCCCTCTCTCTCTTTCCCTCTCTCCCTCCCTCTCTCTCTCCCTCCCTCTCTCCCTCTCTCTCTCCCTCCCTCCCTCCCCTCTCTCTCTCTCTCCCTGTCTCTCCCTCCCTCCCCTCTCTCTCTCTCTCTCCCCCCTCTCTCCCTCCCTCCCCCTCTCTCTCTCCTCCATCTCTCCCTCTCTCCCCCCTCTCTCTCTCCCTCCCTCCCCCCTCTCTCTCTCCCTCCCTCCCCTCTCTCTCTCTCTCTCCCCCCTCTCTCCCTCCCTCCCCCTCTCTCTCTCCTCCATCTCTCCCTCTCCCTCTCCCTCTCTCTCTCCCTCTTTTACTGTGTGTGTGTGTGTGTGTGTGTGTGTGTGTGTGTGTGTGTGTGTGTGTGTGTGTGTGTGTGTGTGTGTGTGTGTGTGTGTGTGTGTGTGTGTGTGTGTGTGTGTGTGTGTGTGTGTGTGTGTGTGTGTGTGTGTGTGTGTGTGTGTGTGTCCTCACAGTCGCTCTATAACCCCAGCACCTGTGTGTGAACGACACATGATGCTTGAAAGGGTTTATTTTGGTCGACACGCTGACAGAAGCTCGACTGACTGCAGTAAAACCACAAATGTAAACAAATGTTCATTTCCAGCAGCTTCTCTTTGTCGGGGGAATCGAACCGCGGGGATGGCGGCGACGCCGGGCGCTCGGGCCATAATGCAAATGCAGCGGGCTGCGGGGTTATCACACGCCAACTGTTTGTTCTGGCGCCTGCAGAGAAACAGTTTTCCTCCTGCACACACAAACACACACACACACACACACGCACACACACACACACACGCACACACACACACGCACACACACAGAGCAGCGAGCTACACACACACACACACGCACACACACAGAGCAGCGAGCTACGCACACACACACAGAGCAGCGAGCTACACGCACACACAAACACACACACACTCACACACACACACAGATTTAGTTGGTCGTTTGCAGCAACAGCTGCTCTCGGGTTTTTTCGGAGGCTGCGGTGAGGATGTGTTGAGGCTGCGGTGAGGATGTGTTGAGGCTGCGGTGAGGACGTGTTGAGGATGTGTTGCGGATGTGTTGAGGACGTGTTGCGGACGAGTTGAGGATGTGTTGTGATTGCGCGGAGGGCGTAGTGGAAGCGAGGCGCTGACATGGAGCTGATGTGGCGTCTGGATTCCCAGCGGGCGGCTGCAGCTATAAATGTCTCCGCTCTGTCAGACGACGTGGGTTAAAGCCTCCGGCAGACATCAGACCTGCTGCTGCTGCCGCTGCTGCTGCTGCTGCTGAGTCCTGCTGCTGCTGCTGCTGCTGACGAGTCCTGCTGCTGCTGCTGCTGAGTCCTGCTGCTGCTGCTGCTGCCGCTGCCGCTGCTGCTGCCGCTGCTGCTGCTGCTGCTGCTGAGTCCTGCCGCTGCTGCTGCTGTTACTGCTGCTGCTGCTGCTGCTGAGTCCTGCTGCTGCTGCTGCTGTTACTGCTGCTGCTGCTGCTGCTGAGTCCTGCTGCTGCTGCTGCTGACGAGTCCTGCTGCACACTGTCACCACTGTTGCTCTCATCAAGAACGTTTGACAAAGGTTCTGATTTTGGGGGTTGGACCTGAGTCTGAGCTTGTGTTTTGTGGCTAACAGTGGTTAGCTCGGGGCAGCACGGTGAAGGCATTCAAAGGTCTTTTTTAACCACTAATGCTGCTGAAAATAACAGCAAACCTCTGCAGCAGCATGAGAAGAGTCCCTACACACACAACAAAGCATCATCGGCGTAGTTAGTGAAGCTGTTGGTGGGTTTGCACCTTTTTGTGGTGGTTTTGTATCTTTTTGTGGTGGTTTTGCATCTTTTTGTGTTGGTTTTGCATCTTTTTGTGGTGGTTTTGTATCTTTTTGTGATGGTTTTGCATCTTTTTGTGATGGTTTTGTATCTTTTTGTGGTGGTTTTGCATCTTTTTGTGATGGTTTTGCATCTTTTTGTGATGGTTTTGCATCTTTTTGTGATGGTTTTGTATCTTTTTGTGATGGTTTTGCATCTTTTTGTGATGGTTTTGTATCTTTTTGTGGTGGTTTTGCATCTTTTTGTGGTGGTTTTGTATCTTTTTGTGGTGGTTTTGCATCTTTTTGTGGTGGTTTTGCATCTTTTTGTGGTTGTTTTGCATCTTTTTGTGGTGGTTTTGCATCTTTTTGTGGTGGTTTTGTATCTTTTTGTGTGGTTTTGCATCTTTTTGTGGTGGTTTTGCTCTTTTTGTGGTGGTTTTGCATCTTTTTGTGGTGGTTTTGCATCTTTTTGTGGTGTTTTTGTATCTTTTTGTGGTGGTTTTGTATCTTTTTGTGTTGGTTTTGCATCTTTTTGTGGTGATTTTGTATCTTTTTGTGGTTGTTTTGCATCTTTTTGTGATGGTTTTGCATCTTTTTGTGATGGTTTTGCATCTTTTTGTGATGGTTTTGTATCTTTTTGTGTTGGTTTTGCATCTTTTTGTGGTGGTTTTGTATCTTTTTGTGATGGTTTTGCATCTTTTTGTGATGGTTTTGTATCTTTTTGTGGTGGTTTTGCATCTTTTTGTGATGGTTTTGCATCTTTTTGTGATGGTTTTGCATCTTTTTGTGATGGTTTTGTATCTTTTTGTGATGGTTTTGCATCTTTTTGTGATGGTTTTGTATCTTTTTGTGGTGGTTTTGCATCTTTTTGTGGTGGTTTTGTATCTTTTTGTGGTGGTTTTGCATCTTTTTGTGGTGGTTTTGCATCTTTTTGTGGTTGTTTTGCATCTTTTTGTGGTGGTTTTGCATCTTTTTGTGGTGGTTTTGTATCTTTTTGTGGTGGTTTTGCATCTTTTTGTGGTGGTTTTGCATCTTTTTGTGGTGGTTTTGCATCTTTTTGTGGTGGTTTTGCATCTTTTTGTGGTGTTTTTGTATCTTTTTGTGGTGGTTTTGTATCTTTTTGTGTTGGTTTTGCATCTTTTTGTGGTGATTTTGTATCTTTTTGTGGTTGTTTTGCATCTTTTTGTGATGGTTTTGCATCTTTTTGTGATGGTTTTGCATCTTTTTGTGATGGTTTTGTATCTTTTTGTGATGGTTTTGCATCTTTTTGTGATGGTTTTGTATCTTTTTGTGGTGGTTTTGCATCTTTTTGTGGTGGTTTTGTATCTTTTTGTGGTGGTTTTGCATCTTTTTGTGGTGGTTTTGCATCTTTTTGTGGTTGTTTTGCATCTTTTTGTGGTGGTTTTGCATCTTTTTGTGGTGGTTTAGTATCTTTTTGTGGTGGTTTTGCATCTTTTTGTGGTGGTTTTGCATCTTTTTGTGGTGGTTTTGCATCTTTTTGTGGTGTTTTTGTATCTTTTTGTGGTGTTTTTGTATCTTTTTGTGGTGGTTTTGCATCTTTTTGTGGTGGTTTTGCATCTTTTTGTGGTGGTTTTGTATCTTTTTGTGGTGGTTTTGTATCTTTTTGTGGTGGTTTTGTATCTTTTTGTGGTGGTTTTGTATCTTTTTGTGGTGGTTTTGCATCTTTTTGTGGTGGTTTTGCATCTTTTTGTGGTTGTTTTGCATCTTTTTGTGGTGGTTTTGCATCTTTTTGTAGTGGTTTTGCATCTTTTTGTGGTGGTTTTGTATCTTTTTGTGGTGGTTTTGTATCTTTTTGTGGTGGTTTTGTTCAGAGCGTTGTTTCGTTGTCTCTGGTCGGTGTCGCTGCAGCTTCTCTGTCATCACGGTTGCATCACGAGCAGCATTAACAACCAAGACGTCGCCGTGGTGATGAGTTTCTTGTCTTGTCAGAAGCACCTCGGCTCGCCGGCCGCTGTTTTTTCTGTCGGATCCCTTCAGGCAGGGTTTCTTGTGTTTTTGAGGGCTGGACGATTCTTTGAAGTGCTCCATCTCTGAAAATCATAAATAAACATAAGGCTGCATGTTGGGAGAGCAGGAGGCGAAGTGTGAGTGGACGTATGCGAGAGAATGCTATGAGTTTATGATAACAGTGTGTGTGTGTGTGTGTGTGTGTGTGTGTGTGTGTGTGTGTGTGTGTGTGTGTGTGTGTGTGTGTGTGTGTGTGTGTGTGTGTGTGTGTGTGTGTGTGTGTGTGTGTGTGTGTGTGTGTGTGTGTGTGTGTGTGTGTGTGTGTGTGTGTGTGTGTGTGTGTGTGTGTGTGAATGTTTCATCTCCATTTAAAAAGCGCTGCTGAAATCGTTCCTGTGGCAGAACGGCGGAAGCTTCTATCTCGACTCTTTGATCTCGTTTTAATTAATTAAAGAAAAAAAACACGTGTCTGAATCGATTGGATGTGGTCCGGGGTCACGGAGAGCTCAGAGCCGCTCATAGCAACATGTGGAAATATGTACTAACAACTGAAATCACGCCTTAGGGCGCCCTCCCACTGTGCCTCCGTCCCGTGCCCCGTGCTTTAGGGTCCTTGTCCCCCCCTCCAGGCCCGTTTGTACTCACACTACCTGGGCCTCGGAGAATGCTTCTTGCTGCCTATACGTCATCACGCCGTAACACGTCACACGCATTGATGACGTCATGGCGATGCGTGGCTTTGTTTCCAGATCTTTCCGTAGACCTCGGAGTTTTTGTGCGTCTTGTCGACTGTTTTTGAATCTTTTCATCGACCAAATCTGCAGTAAACACTCCACCTCCGCATCACACCAACGTGAACCTTTCACCGCCATTGTTTGAAATGTCCGCGCATGGTCCCTCCTTCTTTTCTCTACGTCCCAACAGGCGCACAGGAAATGACCTCAGAACCGCCGTAGGCCTCATGCTCGTACACGTGCGCACGCTCGTGCTCATACACGTGCAAACGTGCTTTACAAAAGCCCACCTCTCCCAAACGGGCCGTGGACGGCAAGCGTGCCGCTCCTAGACGTGGTACGGTTGCACTCACACTGGGCAAAGGAACCAGACTTTAGCTATGAAACCTGTGTGGGCACGGGACGGAGGCACAGTGTGAGTGCGACCTTATATTCTAGTTTCTTCACCTTTTGCTCTGATCACTGCTTTGAACACACTCTTGGCATTCTCTAGATGAGCTTCAAGAGGTCGTCACCTGAAATGGTTTCCACTCCACAGCTGTGCCCTGTCATGTTCAGGGTAAGGGGGATGTCCTGCCTTATAAATGGGGTCGGGACCCTCAGAAGTCAGGTGGATCCGCAGCTGATATTAGTGTGCATGTTCTCCCCGTGTCTGCGTGGGTTTTCTCCGGGTTCTCCGGTTTCCTCCCACAGTCCAAAGACGTGCAGGTGTTCGGTTCATTGATGACTCTAAATCACCCGTAGGTGTGAATGGTTGTCTGTCTCTGTTCGTCTCTATGTGTCCTGTGATAGACTGGCGTCCTGTCCAGGGTGGACCCCGCCTCACGCCGATGTCAGCTGGGATCGGCTCCAGCCCCCCGTTACCCCGACAGGGACAAGAGGCTGAAGACGAATGAATGAATGTAAAGGATCTTCAGTGCCATCACCCGTGTTTCCTTTGAGTTAAAGTTATAAATACATTTTTACTTTGACGTGCATCCGTCCTCTTCTGACTGATGATGTGTCTTATGCGGAGAACGTACCGGACGTGAGCTCTGCATAGGTTTCCAAAAATAATTAGAATGAGTTTCACGGTGCTTCGCTCTCCCTCGGCCCCCTCTCCCGACCTCAGCCGACCTCATCCGCCTCCACGTGACCCGGAGATAATGAAAAAGTATACGGCGTGCACGGTGCGCCCCTGGAATCAGATGCACGGGCTCCAACCTTTAGGATTTAAAGCTACAGGCTGCCGACGTTCTGCATGATCATAAATATTTAAAGGCGGCGAGGATCGACACGGGCAGGGGTTCGCCTCGCCAAGGTCGTGGCGAGGGAGGAGGGAGGGAGAAGGAGGAGGAGGAGGAGCTTATTGTTTCGAGGGCCATGAATCTTCAGAGGAGATCACGGCTGATCCTGGATCACCAGGAGCCACTTCAGTTTCCTTTCCCATGATTCGCACGTGTCGGCCGATCATACGGTAGATGGATGGTGAGCGCTGACGTAGAGCTTCTGAGCCGCGTCCTTGGACCCGGGCATTCAGGGCTACAGCCCCGTACCTCTGTGCCTCTGTGCCTCTGTGCCGTCTGATCAAAGAAGAACATCATTATGATGAAAACAGTCGAGACAGTAGAGTTTGATGTGGTTTCATTACGATCAGCCACAGATGCAACATTCAAACTTAAAGCAGACTGACCTGATAACTTAAAGCAGACTGACTCGATAACTTAAAGCTGACTGACTTGATAACTTAAAGCAGACTGACTTGATAACCTAAAGTAGACTGACTCGATAACTTAAAGCTGACTGACCTGATAACTTAAAGCAGACTGACTCGATAACTTAAAGCAGACTGACTTGATAACTTAAAGCTGACTGACTTGATAACTTAAAGCAGACTGACTTGATAACTTAAAGCTGACTGACTCGATAACTTAAAGCAGAGTGACTTGATAACTTAAAGCAGACTGACTCGATAACTTAAAGCAGACTGACTCGATAACTTAAAGCAGACTGACTCGATAACTTAAGGCTGGCTGACTTGATAACTTAAAGCTGACTGACTCGATAGCAGCTCAGGTGTTGGTTCTGGTGGACGACTGTCCGTCTCCGCGGGCGTTGGAGCTCATCCTTACCGCGGCCTTTCTCTCCTGCGTCTGCGTCTCGCTGCGTCTCGCTGTGTCTCGCTGCTTTTGCGTCTCGCTGCTTTTGCGTCTCGCTGCGTCTGCGTCTTGCTGCGTCTTGCTGCGTCTCGCTGAGTCTCGCTGCATCTTGCTGCGTCTCGCTGCGTCTCGCTGCGTCTGCGTCTCGCTGCGTCTGTGTCTCGCTGCATCTTGCTGCGTCTCGCTGCGTCTGCGTCTCGCTGCGTCTGTGTCTCGCTGCGTCTCGCTGAGTCTTGCTGCATCTTGCTGCGTCTCGCTGTGTCTCGCTGCGTCTCGCTGCGTCTCGCTGCGTCTGCGTCTCGCTGCGTCTGTGTCTCGCCGCCTCTCGCTGCGTCTGGCTGCCGGCTTTCATTTTAAAACAAACCCTCAATCCCAGGATTCAGTGACATCTGCAAACCAGAGATGTCCGCCTCCTTGAGTCTGTCTCCCGGTTTCATCAGCGCACCTCTAATGAATGTTTCCATTGTTGGGAGAAAGGTGGACACGGGGAATTACGGCTCATTCTGCGGCGCTCACCTTCAAGACTCAAACCCTTGTAATCATATAACGCCGGCTCGCTCCCAATCAATGCGGCACGGGAGCGTGACGGCCTTCAGCCTCCGCGCTCCGCATTTGAGAAACAGCTCATCCGTGTGATGTGAGGATCAATGCGTGCTCGGAGGCCGGGGCCCGAGGAATTCATTCTTTAAAGGGAAGATTTTCACCGCCGCTTGATGCCCGTTGTCATTAACGATCTGAGGTCACGGGCGGCGCCGCGTGTTACTGTTGTCTTCACATCTCAAGGCTGAGTAATGCAACTTACAGTGGACGAGGGAGGGGATCGATGGAGCTGTGTTGGAGTCGGCTGTCACTCAACGTCCAGGTGAGAATCATTAGAATGGAAACTTTAATGAAGCTTTGCCAAAACCCTCTAAGGGCGCACTCACACTGTGCCTCCGCACCGCGCCAAAGCAGGTTTTTCAGCTAAAGCCTGGTGCGTTTGACCAGTGTGAGTGCAACCACTCCGTGCATAACTGCGGCCAGCTGGTCGTCCACGACCCGTCTGAGAGAGGTGGGCTTTTGTAGAGCGTGTTTGCACGTGTACGAGCACGAGCACGAGGCCTACGGCGGCTCTCATGTCATTTTATGTGCGCCTGTTCAACATAGAAAGAAAAAAAGAAGGAGGGACCATGCGCGGACATTTGACAACAACAATGGCGTCGAAAGGTTCACGTTGGTGTGATGCGGAGGTGGAGTGTTTACTGCAGATTTGGTCGATGAAAAGATTCAAAAACAGTCGACAAGACGCACAAAAACTCCGAGGTCTACGGAAAGATCTGGAAACAAAGCCACGCATCGCCATGACGTCATCAATGCGTGTGACGTGTTACGGCGTGATGACGTATAGGCAGCAAGAAGCATTCTCCGAGGCCCAGGTAGTGTGAGTACAAACGGGCCTGGAGGGGGGGACAAGGACCCTAAAGCCACGAGAGCTGCGTTCTGTTGAGGAGCTCAGGGAAGTTTGGGGTCCCTGCTGGAGCTGCTGCCCCCGAGACCCGACCCCAAACTTCCCTTTCCCGGGCCACATTAACCAGCTCTAACTGGGGGATCCTGAGGCGTTCCCAGGTCCAGTGTGGAGATCTAATCTCTCCACCTGGTCCTGGGTCTTCCCCGAGGCCTCCTCCCAGCTGGACGTGCCTGGAACACCTCCCTAGGGAGGCGCCCAGGGTTCATCCTTACCAGATGATCCTGAACCACCTCAACTGGCTCCTTTCAAGTGAGGCTCATGATACAAGGACTTGGAGAAAGAGCAGTTGTGGTACCGTTTCAGGTCAGGATCATGTATCCGTTAGCGGCCTAGCTGGGACCCGCTACATACACGTAAAGAAATGTTGCCTGTGATGCACAATCCAATAGAGGCATCCATACTCATTAGCAGCATTCATTACGGCTACTTTACAAAAACATATTTAGCTTTCATATCAACAGAGTTCTGCTTCCTTACGGCTGACACAGAGAAGTACGGACGTGCAGCGTACAGTAACACAGTTGGTTCTGCAGGTTTGGAAGTGTAAACAACATTAACTGGTATAAATGAATTAACTGGGTGGATTAACAGCTGGGTCATGTATACAACATGATTTAACACCTACATGGTTGCTCTGCTGCCTCTGGTACAATGAAGCGTTTATTTTAATCATTTTTAAACACGTTGTTCTCATTTTGAGTGTTCGAGTGTGTGTGTTTACAAGTGGAGTGTGTGGCCGCGTGCAGACAAACCGTGTTAGAACAGAGTTGAGACGCCTGCTGTGGTCCACGTGGCAGCTTCAGTCAGACATAACGGACCCCGTCTGCGTGCCGCTGCAGCCGGGACGCGTCGCAGACTCACTGCACATTGCAGATGATTGGCTTCCCTTCGTCACTGCAGCGCTCAGAGAATGGTTTGGACCAGGCTAGTTCATTTGTTATTGGAGGTTAAAGTTTCTGAATAATTAGGGGCGCGGCCTCTTGAGCGACAGCTAGCTGCTTGTCCTCACTTCTCCTCAGAGGCTAGTTGTCAGGATTAGCATCATTAGCATGCTAACTCTTCTTACGCTTTCTCACGTATTTGACTAAGATACTCATCTTTACACTGATCTCACGTGGGCCGGAAAAGCGTCACTACAGCTGTGATTTGTCGTTGCGTCCCTCTCTTTCTTTCTTCTTCGTCTCTGTCGATATACTTCTCTCCTTCTATCGTAAAAAACACGACGGCTGCGATTTGTGATTCAGTCATTTCAGCTGTCATTCAGCAGAGATATACTACCTTTTAAAAGCAGAGCGCGGCCTCCTGCTTTCAGCGAGTGTATTTCATTAAACGCAGCCGTCGGGAGGTTGTTTGACTAATTACGTGATTGCAGACGATGCGAGCTCCCAAATGGGGGTCGGGACCCTTCACCTGCGCTGCATTAGTGCTGCGGCGTACCTGTAAACACATTAATGAAATGGAAAAACACCACGCATGTCCTCCAGGCAGAGACGCAGCGGATCCATATCGAGCGCGACACTTTTCCTCTTCACTGTCTTAATCACAGCGAAAGTGCGGCTTACAGATCAGCGCGGAGGCTTCCTGCAGAGGGCTGACGGGTCGACGTCTGCGGCCGCAACAAGACAAAAGACCTCTGGGCCCATGTTTTGCTTCACTCGGCGGAGCTCAAGGTCGAATCGCTCCGAGAGGGAAAAGAGAAAAGAGATGAAAAGGAATTAAAGCCGCCTCGTGGTCTGTTTCCCTCTGAATGTGCGGAGACGATCCGACCCTGAGGGTTTGTTCTTCTTCCTCGCAGAAAGGAAGGCAGAAAGGAAGGCAGGCGCATTTTTAACATTAGTAAATATATCAGAAAGCCCCGGTTATGGGCAATAATAAAGTGTGCATTATTAATAGTTACATTCATGCAGTGTAATAAATAAGCTGCATTAAATGATATACGATGACGAGACACGTCATCGGTGAGAAGCTGCAAACAGCCACTGGAACCGAGGGTTTTCTACCTCGGGATCTTGTTCACGAGTGAGGGGACGATGGAGCGTGAGTTTGTCCGGAGGATCGTAGCAGTGGGGGCGGAGCTGCAGTCGCTCTACCGCACCTTTGTGATGAAAAGAGAGCTGAGGAAGACAAAGCTCTGGATCTACCCTCAGTCCTGGTTCCTACCCTCACCTGTGGTCATGAAAGCTGGGTCAGGACCCAAAGAACCAGGTCCAGGTCAGGACCCAAAGAACCAGGTCCAGGTCAGGACCCAAAGAACCAGGTCCAGGTCAGGACCCAAAGAACCAGGTCCAGGTCCAAGCGTGTGAAATGTGTTTCCTCAGGAGGGGGGCTGGAGTCTCCCTTAGAGCGAGGGGGAGAAGTTCAGCATCCGTGAGGAACTCGGAGTAGAGCCGCTGCTCCTTTGCGTTGAAAGGAGCCAGTTGAGGTGGTTCAGGATCATCTGGTAAGGATGAACCCTGGGCGCCTCCCTAGGGAGGTGTTCCAGGCACGTCCAGCTGGGAGGAGGCCTCGGGGAAGACCCAGGACCAGGTGGAGAGATTAGATCTCCACACTGGCCTGGGAACGCCTCAGGATCCCCCAGTTAGAGCTGGTTAATGTGGCCCGGGAAAGGGAAGTTTGGGGTCCCCTGCTGGAGCTGCTGCCCCAGCGACCCGACCCCGGATAAGAGGCTGAAGATGAGAGGAGACTTTTAAATGCATGTTTGCACTAAAGTAAGAGCAGCTTGCAAAAGTGTTTTAACTCAAGGATGTCTTGATTTTCTTCATTCCAACGTAAATAATAAGAACAGGCTCATAAACCTGTGAAACTCTGGGATTAAAAAAGCACTTTACAGATCAGATACATCTTAATAACAGTCCGAGTGTATTTAATAAAGGTCCGGGTGTTTGCACAGACGCGTTCTGTGCTCTCACAGGAATCCGTGTCCTCGCAGATTCCTCCGCACTCGCTTCGTTCCCGCTCCGTAAAGTGCTCTGAGTTCACAGTCGCTCCTCAAGGACGTGGAGGGAATAGTGGACATATGGCCACAGCTTCACACTCACCCACAGCGTAATGACTTTATATATTTCCACTGTTCCTCTGAGACGCAAACACACCAGACGCTGCCACGTTTTTCCACATGTCGCTGAAGGACGGTTCGTCACGGACAGCTGCGCGGAGCAACGCGGGGACACGTGAGTTCAACGTGTTTTTGAATGAAGAGGAAGGAAATTCATCGTTTCAGAGGGTTTTGTATCTTTAAACAATGTTAAATACAGACGTTTATTATCTGACGGTCTACAGATGAAATTGGACGGTGAGAAGACAACCACGATGTTACCGTGAGGAGCAGCGAGTCCAGTTCACCGGAATTGAACCGAAAACTTGAATTTCTTCCTTTATCTTCTGGTGAATCAACGTTTCCCCGTCGCAGTAACAGCACATTACATTACACCAGTGCGTCGGTCCCTCATCCAGCAGACGGGACACTGTTCCCATGATGCACTGCAGCTACGGACAGCTCAGTTACAGAAGAAGAAGAAGAAGAAGAAGAAGAAGAAGAAGAAGAAGAAGAAGAAGAAGAAGAAGAAGAAGAAGAAGAAGAAGAAGAAGAAGAAGAAGAAGAAGAAGAAGAAGAAGAAGAAGAAGAAGAAGAAGAAGAAGAAGAAGAAGAAGGAGGAGGAGGAGGAGGAGGAGGAGGAGGAGGAGGAGGAGGAGGAGGAGGAGGAGGAGGAGGAGGAGGAGGAGGAGGAGGAGATGAAGAAGAATTACTTTTATTAATCCCCCAAGGGAAATTAATTTTTTATTATACAGGTTAAACACGTGCACAAACAGGACCTACATACCTGCAATTAATGGAGAGATGTCAGAGTGAGGGGACTGCCAGTGACCGGCGCCCCGAGCAGTTGGGGGTTCGGTGCCTTGCACAACAGCACCTCGGCAGTGCCCAGGAGATGAACCGGCACCTCTTCTGCCACCAGTCCACACTCGATTCATGGTCCACACAGGGACTCAAGCCCATGAAAGTACCCTAAAGCCCGGGACACGGTACGGAGGCACAGGAGTGCATGTGGAGCCCGGTGGCTGGTTGGATGTAGCTCTCTGCAGCAGGATGTGCCGCTGTTTCACTGATCAGCTGATCACCGGCAATAGAAACTCATTCAGAGTGATACGTCACCTCTCCTAAATCCCTCTGGGGTCTCTTCTTGTAACGGAAACACGACGGGGTGACGGCCATTTGAGGGGGCGTGGCCTGAAACTTTCAGAGTGGCAACGTTTGACCCTGATGGAAACGCCTCGTGTGGACAACAATCACTGTGTGAGAACTCATTGATTGTAGGGCGACGCGGTTGGGTGGTGGTTATCGCTGTTGCCTCACAGCGAGAGGGTTCCTGGTTTGAATCCCAGCTGGGGCCCTTCTGTGTGGAGTTTGCATGTTGTCCCCGTGTCTGCGTGGGTTTTCTCCGGGTTCTCCGGTTTCCTCCCACAGTCCAAAGACGTGCAGGTGTTCGGTTCATTGATGACTCTAAATCACCCGTAGGTGTGAATGGTTGTCTGTCTCTGTTTGTCTCTATGTGTCCTGTGATAGACTGGCGTCCTGTCCAGGGTGGACCCCGCCTCACGCCCGATGTCAGCTGGGATCGGCTCCAGCCCCCCGCGACCCCGACAGGGACAAGAGGAAGAAGATGAATGAATGAACTCATTGATTGTCAACACAGCATTTAATGATCATTCATGGGCCCCGGTGACACCACGCGTGTTACCTGTGTGTTCAGTTGTTACACCTCTGTGTGATTTTTACGGTTTACTCCAAACCGTCAGTGAAAAGGATCCGCAGCCGTTTCCTCGGTGAACCCAGTTCCTCCAGTGTCCCTCTCACGTGGCTCACCCTCTGAATGCTGCGGCCCGAGGCCTCTTCTGTGATTGGAAGTGTGCAGTTCTTATTTCCGTGGGTTGGATCGTTAGATGAGCCGGTGCTGAAGCCTGACTTTGATCACTCCGCAGTGCAGAGGCTGTGATAACACGCGGGGACGTCCAATGACACGCCGGGCGCCACGGGACGCAGCTGCAGCATCACATCCAGCTGTTCTCATTAAAGCTGTTCCCTTCTGTAGGAAGGGACGATCACTGGCAGCTACGCTTTTGTGTTCATTTAAAAACAACAACCATGAACATCAGGCTCTTATATGTGTTTGATCAGTCGTGTGTCCGCGGCCCAGATGACCCGAGGAACGTCAGGGGACCTGTTCGTGTCTCAGTGACACTGTCGGGGAAACGTTGTTTGTCCTGTTGGACAGACGCTCTGGACTCACACTGGCAGCTCCGTGCAGCTGCAGCGATCATCATCATCATCATGGTGTGGATGAAACAGAGAGACTTTACTGTTGTAACAGACTGTAGGAGACGGACGGAGCCACCGTGACGTCAGCTGCCGTTTAAAGCCTTGAGTTTGGCGCCTTGGCCGCCATTTTCTTGGTCTTTGGAAAGCGTACTGTTGTGGGTATTTTGGATATTTGTAATTGATAATCATAGTTTTGTCAGTTCAGACGCACTTCAGTGTCTCACCTTCTTAATGGATAACACGAATAAGACGATGGTGTAGTGGTTAGCACTGTCGCCTCGTAGCGAGAAGGTTCCTGGTTCCTTTCTGTGTCTGCGTGGGTTTTCTCCGGGTTCTCCGGTTTCCTCCCACAGTCCAAAGACGTGCAGGTGTTGGGTTCATTGATGACTCTAAATCACCCGTAGGTGTGAATGGTTGTCTGTCTCTGTTTGTCCTCTTAACAAGCCCGTGCACAGATCATTTTCTTCTTCACCACTGGATAAAAGTGTCGACTCTTCTTCGCCGTTAGGTTGTGGCGTCTATTCGACCACACGTCACATCCTGCAGATCCGATATCCGAGGATTGGGGAAGACACTAAAGTGACCCCCCCCCCCCCCCCCTTAAGCAACTTCAACCATTAATCACAACTTTATCATATTTAAAAGGTACTGTACAGGGAAACAGTTTTGAATCATCTCATCTTCAGCCTCGTATCCGGGGTCGGGTCTCAGGGGCAGCAGCTCCAGCAGGGGACCCCAAACTTCCCTTTCCCGGGCCACATTAACCAGCTCTAACTGGGGGATCCTGAGGCGTTCCCAGGCCAGTGTGGAGATCTAATCTCTCCACCTGGTCCTGGGTCTTCCCCGAGGCCTCCTCCCAGCTGGACGTGCCTGGAACACCTCCCTAGGGAGGCGCCCAGGGTTCATCCTTACCAGATGATCCTGAACCACCTCAACTGGCTCCTTTACATGGTGCAAGTGAAGATCTTGGATTCTAAACTAAAATTTTATTGAGGGCAATTGAAGAGCTCTTTTCCAAAACGAGATAAAAGCCAAATTTAAAAAAAATGAGTTTGAGCCACTTTGCTGTAAACAGAACCTTTTCACTGCTTCATCAATGTTTCATGCCAAATCGCTATATTTCCTTGTTTAAAATGGTCTCAAGATGCAGTTCCTTTACAAACTGCGACCAGCGCCAAACCTATTTTTAGCCTAAATGCGATACGTCCTCTCGACCAATCAGAATCCAGTGAGTGTTCTATGCGATCCAACATGGCGGCGCTCTGAAGCGGGAGAGTTTTTTGTTTCGTCCGTCCGTTCCACATGTTCAGACTGAGTGAAAGTGAAAAAAACGACTAAAAACAAATGAAAAACACCATGAAAATGTGACAAAATTGCTATAAACAGATGCAAAATACCACCCAAAGTGAAAAAAACGACTATAAACAGATGAAAAAACACAAAAACGATTAAAAACAGATGAAAACACCACAAAAACTTGAAAAAAATGACTGAGAACAGATGAAAACACCACAAAAAAAAGTGAAAAAATGCTTATAATTTAATGAAAACTCTCGACCAATCAGAATTCAGTGAGCGTTCTGTGCAAATCCAACATGGTGGCGCTCTGAAGCGGGAGAGTTTTTTGTTTCGTCCGTCTGTTCCACACGTTCAGACTGAGCCATAAAACGTTTTGACAAGATATATTGAATATTAAACAAATGTGTGGGTAAAAAGGTAAAAAATGTAATTTTCCTGAAAACAATCAAAATGGATTTATAGCGTTTTGGAAAAGAGCTCCTCAATTCATGTTTTTCAGTAATTGGGGGATCTGCCCCCACGGCTGAATCCACTTCCTTTAATACATCCACGGTTTTGAAGCCTCTAGTTTGGGATTTGGCCGCCGCCATCTTGGTATTTTGGAGCCAGAAGTCCCCAAAGTCGGTGCGTGGCCCTGATGATCACAGAGGAGCAGCTTTTATTGGTGAACATTTACCATTGCATCTGTTTTTTAGCCTGAAATCCTTTCTCCCACACAGCCACCAGTTCTTATTTCATGTTCATTTCTGTTTTCTAGCAGCAGTTTATTTCTAAATTTCTCTTTGCTGTGGTTCCAAGGTTGGTTTAGCGTTGTTGTGCTCTTTGTCGGCTGCTGTAATAACACAAGCGAAAAGTGAAACGCTGAAGGACGGAGCGAAGGTTGCCGTTTGTTAGCTGATTCGTTTCCCCGGTGCGTCTTTGAACTCGGCAGAGACACCGAGGTGCGTTGCTCTGAGGTCGCAGCCGACCGCGTCGGTCCAAAGGGGGTTTGTGTCTCCTGGCAACAGCGTGTACGCCGCGGTGCATCCAGACGCGGGGACCGGCCGGCTGTGCTCTTTTCAGTGGCACTGCTGGAGTGTGCTTCACGGAGAGGCTAATGGACGACAAGTGCTCCTGCGGATAAAAGAGAAATACATAAAATGAAGCGGGGGAGGAAAGAGAAACGTGGACAAAGAGAGAAAACAGAAGACGATGAAGAGTTTTTGTGTGACGGCGGCGGCTGACCCTGTGACACACACACATGCACGCACACACACATGCACACACGCATACGCACACACACACATGTACGGACACACACATGCACGCACGCATACATACACAAACACACACACACACACTGTATTTGCTGACCCTGTGACACACATGCACGCACGCACGCACGCACACAGACACGCACGTACACTCACACACACATGCATACACACAGACACACACACAGATACACACAGACACACACACGCACACACACACATGCACAGACACACACACAGAGACACACACACACACACCGTTGATTGACAGGCCGGTTGATTACAGGAAGTCGCTCTTTTGTCTTTGCAGACTTTGTAAAGTGTGTGTGTGTGTGTGTGTGTGTGTGTGTGTGTGTGTGTGTGTGTGTGCATGTGTGTGTGCCTGCGTGTTTGTGTGTTCCTGTGTGTGTGTGTGTGTGTGTGTGCATATGGTTGTGTGTGTGTGTGCCTGCGTGCGTGTGTGTGTGTGCTCTATCTGTGACAGTGAGCGCTGGCACTGATGCGGCTGCCTCAGGAGCTGCTATTGTCAGACGGAAAAGCATAAAATCTGCCCACTTAATTACAATCGGAGAGAAAAGAGGGAGCGAGGGAGGGAGATACAAACGGAGAGAAAGAAGTACGGAGGGAAAGAGAGAGAGAGGGAGAGAGAGGGGGGGGACTGGAGAAACACAGGAAATCAAGAAATCCTGGAAATCTGCAGAGGAGAGAGAGAGAGAGTGTCGTCGACGGAGCCTGAAAATAACTTTCTCTTGAAGTCAGTCAGGATGTGACTGAGTGGGGATCTGAGTCAACTCACGCTGCTTCCACAGGATTCACGCTGCGCCGGTGCACGCTGTCGTCAAGGATACGGGTGCACGCTGTCGACGCTAGGACACCTTGAATTCATGAACATTGAAAACTAAAGACACATTCAGAGTGAAAATATTAAGAAACATATTCTCATGACACAGATTAACTCCCAAATATGACGGTCGGGTTTTGACTCTACCACACCACGTGTGTGGATCCGGCCCGCGGGGAAATATTTACCGCCCCTTTGACCAGAAGCCTGAATGAAAAAGTAGTTCCTGGCATTAATGGCTGATGTCGACCGCTGTCCTCTCTCTCGCCTCCGTGCAACAGTCAGCGTCAAATACGGGCGCAGGGAGACTTCCTCCTCGTGCTCCCTCTGCGCTCTTCTTCGTGTGCTTCTGCATCTTCTCTGCGCCTGTTGTGTTGTTGTGTTTCCATGGCAGCAGCCAATAGCGTCGGGCGTTGCTGGTTGCCAGGGTTGTCTGTTGTCGGGTGCAGCTACTGTAGGCTGGCACTGGGTGAAATGAGTTAGCCAATCCTGCAGCTGCTTGGGAGCCTCAGTGAAGGGGGCGTTCTTTGTCCCAGCAGCTGAGTGAGCGGAGACGGGCAACAACCAGAGTCACTATAGGCCGAGCATTCACTCCATGGACTGAGAGAAAGGAGAGGAACGCCATTCAAACGCACGCCCACATGGCTACGCTGCTCCTGGATGCTAACATCACTTTCATCTGCACTTAGCTGCAACGGCTAACGCTAACGGCTAACGCTAACTGTCAGTCACAGTTTTATGCTGTGATTTTCTGGAGGGGACGGGTTCAAACAGGCTCAAACAGACTCCGGTCTCCTGGAGCTACTGGGCCGGGTCTGACCAACCTGGCAACCCCACTTCTGGACTTCTTTTTTGTTGTTGAGACGACGATCTAGAGACCCTAGATGGAGCTGTTCTGCTCATTTCAGGCAGATATCTGTTAATTAAACCCTGTTATTAAGTTATTTATCCGAGGGTTAGTGTTCATTCAGATGCTCCTTTTGTTATTATTCCACTCATTAAAATAATTACTGTGATCCTGAAACAAAGAAGTGCAGGAAACACAAACTAATGATCCCGATTATAAACCTGCCACAGTGAACGTGAGAACAAAGAGGGTCTGTTATCATTCTACAGTTCGCTCGTCTCCTCTCAGATACGTTTGTCTGACCTGTTGGTTTGTTTCTGATTGTCAGAGGGACGTTAAATCAAAATGACGCATAGAAGCGTCACGTGAAGGTTTTAAAAAGAGGCTAAAAGGACCCACAGTAATGACGAGACCACATCTTTTCATCGTTGTTCGAGGCTTTGCCCAGAAAAGCTTCTCGGTGGAGCGAAACACAGCAGGGTGAAGTGAGTTTTCCTTTCTTTGTGACTTTTTCCTGACAAATCTAAATGTTATCAGTTCCCCGACAGTCCGTCCCCTCAGAGCTGTCAAAGTCCGCCGTGTCCCCTGAAACTCTGCAGCCAAAGAAAGGACGCCGCCCGCCTGAAAGGTCACAAATTCAGTTGCAGCGCGGCGGACTGCAGCCTCTGTCCTGTAGACTCTGTCCTGCGGCCTCTGTCCCGCAGCCTCTGTCCCGCGTCCTCTGTCCTGTAGACTCTGTCCCGCGGCCTCTGTCCTGCGGCCTCTGTCCCGCAGCCTCTGTCCCGCGTCCTCTGTCCTGTAGACTCTGTCCCGCGGCCTCTGTCCCGCAGCCTCTGTCCCGCGGCCTCTGTCCCGCAGCCTCTGTCCTGCAGCCTCTGTCCCGCAGCCTCTGTCCCGCTGCCTCTGTCCTGCTGCCTCTGTCCTGCAGCCTCTGTCCCGCAGCCTCTGTCCTGCAGCCTCTGTCCTGTAGACTCTGTCCTGCAGCCTCTGTCCTGCAGACTCTGTCCTGCCAAAGCGTCCTTGAGTCAAACTCTGGACTCTCATTTCACACCAGTGGACATCTGAGATAGAAGAGTTCTGCGTCTCTGGGCCGGAGATGGTTCCAGAGGCATGACTGTACGGAGCCGGCCTGAGTGCAGCTAACTGGAGCTAACTGGGTCCTCCTGCACCAGAACACATCCCCACCAGGACCAGCATGGGCGGCTGCCTGCATAACCTCTTTTTAAACCACTCTAGGTGGACTATGTTCAATCAGTCCACCTCTTTAGTCCTCCTTTAATCCAATCAGAAACCAGGATTTTCACCCCTTCCCCAAAGATCTTTAAACCAGAGTTCAGATGGATCTACTGAGACCAGGAGAGTCGATCCATCAGGAGGAGTCAGGTTAGGGCCAAAGAAGGTAAACAGGCTTTTACTCGAGCAGCTTTAGCTCGGTCTTGTACTCGTCCTTGCAGCCGTTGGGCTAGTTCGCTAATTCTGTGAGTTCATTCCACGCTGGTAACAGAAACGAGTCGACCAGTTGTTCCTCATCTGGGGTCAGAAACGTGCGTCCTACACTCTTTGTAGTTGTTTGGCGTCTCTTCGTTGACTCTTGTGTCTCTTTGGCATCGTTTAGTGTCTCTTTGAATTCATATGCTAATGAGGTAACGACCTTTTCATTCACACAACATATCAGAACCATATCCAGCCCCTGATGTTTAATGGATCTATAAAAAAGACATTATGGGCGTTTTATACGTGTGTATGTGAGGAATGATGCATCTCCTGTGTCTTCTTCTGCTGTTTCACTTTTATATTTTATATTTCTGCAGCTGCTCGACTCGTTCCTCTCACGTGTCCTGTTGATATTCAGCGATTCAGACTTTCCACTTAAACAGAAGATGCAGAAAATCGAACTCACTGACTCGGGAATGAGCTCTTTTAGATCTGACCTCTAACACCGCACACTTTGAGAAGCGTCACATTTAGATAATTACTGTAAAACTGTTCTCGAAGCACCCGCGCCCGCTGATGAATCTACCGTCTCCGATCAGCTCTGACTGTCTCGACTCACCGAAGCGTTTAGCTAACCGCACAGCTGAGGATAGCTCGCCGTCAGGCTTCAGAACAATATTAACAAAATGCTCTTTTGTTCAGCGGAAACAAAAGACAGAGTCAACTCGCTTGATCGCTCTTGCTAGCGGAGCGAACGGTGACTCGGGAGCGATTGTGCGGATTTGACAGTTAAATGGATTCTACAATCTTTTAATAACAAAACAACCCGAGAGTCTTTGATTTTCACTGGCAGCTTCATTCTTCAGTGGGATCTGTGAGAACACACCGCAGGAGCGTGTGGTGTTAACGACTCTGACGGTGTTTGAGTGAAAGGAGGTGGTTCACTCGGTGTGTGTGTGTGTGTGTGTGTGTGTGTCTGTGTGTGTGTGTGAAATTGATCTCAATAGACAGCCGTCACATCAAAGCTTCAAACACTGAGTGTTCAGGTGCGGGGTTTAACCCTCCTGTTATACTTGGGGTCAATTCAATATTTAACATCTCTAAAAACACGGTTGACATTTGTTTTTTTTGCTTCATATTTAACGACTTTTCCTTATTTTAAAACGCCTGTGAATGTTCTCATTCGTCCAGGTCGTCGTTATCCGCAAAGCAATTTCAGTCCAAAGCAACTGGACTTGGTTATTTGTCTAGGAAGACGTTTCACCTCTCACCCAAGAGGCTTCATCAGTTCATGTACGCATCTGACCAGGACCAGGACCAGGACCAGGACCAGGCTGGGACTGGACCAGGACCAGGACCAGGACCAGGCTGGGACTGGTCCAACTAACTGGTGTGGAGATCCAGGTATTTAACCTCTCACAAGGCCGATGATGTCACTGACACCCTTTGTGCTCCAAGTGCCCACGCCCGTCGTTAGAGTGACAGTCGTTGGTGGGCAGTTGGTTTCGACTTGGTTAGTGCTCTATTGAGTCTGAACGACAGTCGTTGGGGTCACCCGGGCCATGTGTGAACAGTTGTCCTTTGAGGTTAGATTGTTGAATCTCCTGGGAAGGGATGAAAGGGCGGCATTGTAAATTGGAGATAAGTGGTGTCTCAGACCCTTATTTTAAAAGGACAACTGGGAAAACCTAAAACTGACATGATGCTATGTCGTCGTTGAATTGACCCCGTTCACGCCACCGTCCTCGATATTGGACGTTTGCTTTCATTCCAAATATTATAAATAACAAGAATTAGTCCTTACAAATGATTTAGTTACTTTAAAACACACAAACAAAGATCCCTCGATCCAGTTTCAGGTGTCTCTGTACGATAATTCATTTAGTTTTCTGTATATTTCCAAAGTCACGTTATACTGAAGGTATTCTGGATGTGTGTGTATAAGAAGGTGTTTGGTGCTGTGTTTAATTTAAAATGCTTTTTTAGGTCGTCAACAAACACCCTCAGAGTACCTGTTATCAAAACCTAAGTAACTACTTGGATCATTTTCTGGATGTTTAAATTGTTGGGGTCAAATTGACCTCAAGGATAAAAAGGGTTAGTCAAATGTGAGGGTAACAGACGAGTAAGGGCGCACTCACACTGTCCTTCTGTCCCGCGCCAAAACAGGTTTTTCAGCTAAAGCCTAGTGCGTTTGACCAGTGTGAGTCGGTCCACGGCCCGTTTGGGAGAGGTGGGCTTTTGTAGAGCCGTTTGCACGTGTACGAGCACGAGCGTGCGCACGTGTACGAGCACGAGCACGAGCCCTACGGCGGTAGCGGTATGTGCGCCTGTTCGGACATGTAAATAGAAGGAGGGACCGTGCGCGGACATTTGACAACAACAACAATGGATTTGGGCGTGAGGGGTGCAGAGGGAGACCATGATACCCAGAGAGCATTATTACGCATGTCTACAAATCTAAGCCGAGCTTTCATCTGATGAAAGGAGCGAACACACACAGAATACACACTTAGCTGAGCTGTGTGGGCTTGTCATTTTGTTTGCCTGACATTTCCTCCAGCAGCTGAGAGGCTTGTTAGATGTTCAGTTTGCCTCTCCAGGAATTCCTTTGACAGGCGGAGGAACGAGCTTCATGAATGTTTGATTCAGCGCCCGTGCGTTTTAAAGCACACGAGCGCAAACTATTCAAAGAGCACCTCGCTTTGGCCTTGAAACGCAGGAAGTCAAATTCAAAAGCAACAACAACCACAAAGGTTTGCTGCTCCTTCGGTAAGGGAATGACGCTGCGGTCCAACTACACCGCAGGTTAATGAGTGCGTTGTTTTGTTTTGTCCCTGTAGCCTGCGGAGAGCAACGAGAGAGTCTGAACGATCAAACGTGACTTTAGAGTAAACTTACGGTTCTACTTCCTGGGTCCAGACCGGAGACCCGGCTCCACAGAGTCCACTGTAGACGGAAACACTTTGGTCTCATCTCCTCTCACCTCTCAAAGTTTAAACTCTACGTGTTCAGAAAACTCTCAAAGAAAAGAGATACACATATGGATGAAGTGAGCGTGGACTGTACGGGTGTCAGGCCGGCTTTATGAGAACGAGTCAATGTGGACTTGGTCTCACGTGGGAGCGTTGCTTCCCTGATGTGCAGTGCAGGTATGAAGCCGTGTGCCGGAGGTCAGGCCCGGGTCACTGAACCCGGGGCTTAACTCCGCCAAAGACCTCTGTGATTGGTTTATCGTTTTTCTCCCTACACCAGAATGTGAGCTCGTGCAGCCAGACCATGACTGACACAAGGCCACATCATTCAAAAAGTACTGCACATGGAATAATGTACTGTTCTTCATCTCATCTCATCTCATCTTCAGCCTCTGATCCTGGATCAGGTCTCAGGAGCAGCAGCTCCAGCAGGGGACCCCAAACTTCCCTTTCCCGGGCCACATTAACCAGCTCTAACTGGGGGATCCTGAGGCGTTCCCAGGCCAGTGTGGAGATCTAATCTCTCCACCTGGTCCTGGGTCTTCCCCGAGGCCTCCTCCCAGCTGGACGTGCCTGGAACACCTCCCTAGGGAGGCGCCCAGGGTGATTACCAGATGATCCTGAACCACCTCAACTGGCTCAATTAAATTAATAATCCAATATTTTTGTACTGAAAGTTGACATCTGCCCTGAATGCTGAGGAATAATGAAGCCGAGGCGGCCCACTTGCAGCGTTGCATTGTGGGTAATGTAGTTTTGGTGCGTGAAAAACACCAGCAGGCGGCTGTGGCGTGCGGGCCGGTTCTTATACTCATCAAATATCATCCCGGGGGCCGAGATCATTCATTCGCGGGCCGGATCTGGCCCCCGGGCCTTGACTTTGACACCCATGTTTTAGTGCCTCTTTGTAGTTGTTTGGCGTCTCTTTGTAGTTGTTTGGCGTCTCTTCGTTGAATCTTGTGTCTCTATGACATCTTTTAGTGCCTCTTTGTAGTTGTTTGGCGTCTCTTTGTAGTTGTTTGGTGTCTCTTTGTTGAATCTTGTGTCTCTTTGACATCTTTTAGTGCCTCTTTGTAGTTGTTTGGTGTCTCTTTGTTGAATCTTGTGTGTCTATGACATCGTTCAGTGCCTCTTTGTAGTTGTTTGGCGTCTCTTCGTAGTTGCTTGTTGTTAAGCTGTTACTCTCTGAGAAGAGAGGAAGGCCGGGGAGAGAGGGAGATGGCAGAAGTGATGAGGAGGGAGGGCTAAGGAGGAAGAGGTGTTGTTTGGTCCGTAGCTGGAAAGTGGAGCTGACAGTAATAACAAAGGGGCCGTGAATCAGAGCCATAATTAAATGTGAGCCTTGGACCAAGGTGAGACTTGGAATGAAGTGTTTCTTGGAACGCCGGCGTGCGTCGACCAGCCAGAGTCCAGCCAATGACAAAGAGCCGAGAGGAGAGAAGGGAGGGCGGCCAATGCCAGGTCATATTTAAGGGGTGTTGGGAGGGAGGATGTTTCTATTTTAGCCGTTATTGAAACAGCTCCAGGGGATAGATCAGCTGAGCACAGCAGCACTTCACACACCAGTGACTAACAGGGCCCTCGGGCGCCACGGGGACTGCGGACCGTCCGGACAGGAAACAACACGTCACTGTGAGGCCGCAGCATCCGGGGCTGTTCAGCCGTTAACCTGGAGTGAGACTCAGCTCAGGGATTCTTTTAACGTGTGTCTGATCTGAAAGCAAAGCAAGTTTCTGCAGGAGTTCAAGACTTTTAATGAGCTGAGGTCGAACTGCGGAGTAAACTTTATCGTCCCCAGAGGGTAAATTAGTCTCGGGCGCAGCGCCACAGACCCAGGAAACATCTAAGACGTGAGCAAAAGAAGCATCTGACATCGACAAAATGGCGACTTAAAGAAAAGACAGTGCTCGAGTCCTCCAGTACATATTTCACATGGTTCTGCTGCGCTAAGATTCAGCATTAGACGTCTGCCGCTCGATGGATGCTGGAACAAACGGCAGCTTTGAGCACTTTGATTTGCACTCTGGCACAGAGTTCCTCCTGACGGTGAGGGGTTTGTACCGAGGGACGAGGGGAGGCCGAGCGTCTGCAGTGATCATTGTTTGAGTCCGGAGCTGTTTTGTGCACAACCGAGCCGTCAGTCCGTATTTAATGACACTCACAAGGATTGTCCTGCAGAACATCGGCATGTTTACGTAACTGTAGAGTCTTTTTTGATCAGATTTACATTCAGGGTGCACTCCCACTGTTCCTCCGTACCGCGCCAAAACAGGCTTTACAGGTAAAGTCTGGTTCCTTTGACCAGTGTGAGTGCAACCGTACCGCGTCTAGGACATAACAGTTGGCGTCCATCTATCACAGAGTGAGTTAAAACAACGGGGACTGATGCCTTTTTTGCCAATGTGGAGCGCGAGGCTGCATCTTGGGGCGCACTCACACTGTGCCTCCGTACCGTGCCCAAACAGGTGTCACGGCTAAAGTCTGGTTCCTTTGACCAGTGTGAGTTCAACCGTACCGCGTCTAGGAGCGGCACGCTTGCCGTCCACGGCCCGTTTGGGAGAGGTGGGCTTTAGTAAAGCACGTTTGCACGTGTACGAGCACGAGCGTGTGCACGTGTACGAGCGTGAGGCCTACGGCGGTTCTGAGGTCATTTCCTGTGCGCCTGTTGGGACGTAGAAAAAAGAAGGAGGGACCATGCGCGGACATTTAAAACAATGGCGGTGAAAGGTTCACGTTGGTGTGATGCGGAGGTGGAGTGTTTACTGCAGATTTGGTCGATGAAAAGATTCAAAAACAGTCGACAAGACGCACAAAAACTCCGAGGTCTACGGAAAGATCGAGAAACAAAGCCACGCATCGCCATGACGTCATCAAGGCGCTTTGATGCTACGTCAGCTGACTTCCTCCTTTGCTCCGGGGTTCTTTCTACAGATGAATCGCGTCAGTTTGCTTCGGTTCGAGTCTGAAGAGAGAGAGGAGACGGCCTGAGATCTGTGAATGAAACAGAACTGAATGGAGTGAGAGAGACGGACTGTCAGGGTGAACACACCTCAGGGAGCTGCTTCAGTTCACATCTCAACACAATAAACACAGTAACAAGTCAGCAGGATCATCATCATCACACACACACACACAAACACACACACACACACGCACACATACAACCACACACACACACACACACACACACACACAGGCAGCTCTTTGTACATCCATCCTAATAATTCATAGTCCATATTAAATGTCCTCTGGGTGCTTTCTCCTCCACAGACTCAAGGTGTGTGTGTGTGTGTGTGTGTGTGTGTGTGTGTGTGTGTGTGTGTGTGTGTGTGTGTGTGAGTGCGTGCGTGTGCGCGTGTGTGTGTGTGTGTCAACAGACAATATCAGTGTTTTTATTAAGTGTGTGAAACGAAGAGAAACAAAATGAGCAGACAAAATGTAATTCTCTCTCCCTCTCTCTCTCCCTCTCTCTCCCTCTCTCTCTCTCCCTCTCTCTCTCTCTCTCTCCTCTCTCTCTCTCCTCTCTCTCTCTCTCTCTCCCTCTCTCTCTCTCCCTCTCTCTCTCTCTCTCTCTCTCTCTCTCGGCCGCCTTTATTGCAGACGAACCTGCAAACTTCCCATCAGCGTCACATTTTTCTGTGAGATGACATTTTCTGCTCTCTGCAACCTCCCGGCCCTGCCCCCCCCCCCCTTCACTCTGCTGCCGTGGCAACAGACGACAAGGAGTCGGGAGAGGAGGGGAGAGAAAGAGACAGTGACGGAGAGAGAGAGAGAGAGGGAGAGAGAGAGAGAGAGAGAGAGAGAGAGAGAGAGAGAGGGGAAGATTTGTGAAGATGAGATTGGAGTCTGGGACCAGAGGCGGTGTGAAACATAGAGAGGACAGCAGTGTGTGTGTGTGTGTGTGTGTGTGTGTGTGTGTGTGTGTGTGTGTGTGTGTGTGTGTGTGTGTGTGTGTGCGCGTGTGTGTGTGTGTGTGTGTGTGTCTAACATTGACGACTACTACGACGACTCGTAAACCTCAATAGTAATAATAATAATGTGTGTTTTCCTGCCTTACGTTTGTATATAAGTGTGCATGAAGTCGCTGACAGTGTGCAGTGCAGTGACCTTTCCAAGGAAATGATACAGCGTCTAATCCTCCAAGACAGCAAAGGCGTTCACACACACACACACACACACACACCGCCGTGTTATCGTAACACATCTGTGTGTGTGACCCGCAGCTGCCCTCACACTCCTCACGTCCTGCAGCTGCGTGACGCTGGTGTTTCCCCGTCCGAAACTTTGAGGGGTCTGCTCACAGAAACACAGCAAATCAAATCTTAAGGGCGCCCTCCCACTGTGCCTCCGTCCCGTGCCCCGTGCTTTAGGGTCCTTGTCCCCCCCTCCAGGCCCGTTTGTACTCACACTACCTGGGCCTCGGAGAATGCTTCTTGCTGCCTATACGTCATCACGCCGTCACACGTCACACGCATTGATGACGTCATGGCGATGCGTGGCTTTGTTTCCAGATCTTTCCGTAGACCTCGGAGTTTTTGTGCGTCTTGTCGACTGTTTTTGAATCTTTTCATCGACCAAATCTGCAGTAAACACTCCACCTCCGCATCACACCAACGTGAACCTTTCACCGCCATTGTTTGAAATGTCTGCGCATGGTCCCTCCTTCTTTTTTCTATGTCCCAACAGGCGCACAGGAAATGACCTCAGAACCGCCGTAGGCCTCGTGCTCGTACACGTGCGCACGCTCGTGCTCATACATGTGCAAACGTGCTTTACTAAAGCCCACCTCTCCCAAACGGGCCGTGGACGGCCAGTTGGCCGCAGTTATGCGCGGAGCGGTTGCACTCACACTGGTCAAACGCACTAGGCTCTACCCGAAAAACCTGTTTTGGCGCGGTGCGGAGGAACAGTGTGAGTGCGCCCTGAGACACCAGTGAGACATTCGGTCCATCCCCAGTTTGAAATGAGCTGTAACACGGAGGCAGAAGCTGCACAGGAAGTGATTTTAAGTGGAGTCTGGCGGTGTGACGAAGACGAAGTGAAGCCTGAGTGCATCTGATAATTTACCGGAGAGTTGAACCTCTGGTGTCACATCAAAGCGGCTTCCTCTTCCTTCAGACTCGCTCTCTTCCGTCCCCCGCTGTGATGACTCCTCTGCACCTGAGTGGACTAAAAAAAAAACACTCAAAAAACACAACCTGCACGGCTGATCACCATGGAAACGGGAGGCAGGCAGTGGAAACTACACAAAATACAAACAAATGTATGTGATGGATTGAAGCGTCGAAGCGAGGCCGTGTCTTCGGAGAGTGAGCGTTAACGGAGGAATGATGGATTTCAATTAGAGCTGGATGTTTCATAATCACCTGTGTTCATACTGCCTTCATTCAAACGAACCAAGTGTGGCGTCACATGACTGATAGGGAGCTCATTAATTGGACGGTGTTGGTGATGTCATCCTAGAGTGACAGTTTCATGGAAAGTCCCCTCCTCACGTGTATTTCTGCACACGTATTAAAGGTTGAATGTGTAGAATGAGCAGAACGGCTCCATCTAGTGTCTCGGATCGTCGTCTCAACAACAAAAAAGAAGTCCAGCAGTGGGGTTGCCAGGTTGGTCAGACCCGGCCCAGTAGCTCCAGGAGACAGGAGTCTGTTTGAGCCTGTTTGAACCCGTCCCCTCCAGAAAACCACAGCATCAAAACAAGGATTAGAGGAGTTTGACTGACAGTTAGCGTTAGCCGTTAGCGTTAGCCGTTCCAGCTAAGTGCAGATGAAAGTGATGTTAGCATCAAGGAGCAGCGTAGCCATGTGGGCGTGCGTTTGGATGGCGTTCCTCTCCTTTCTCTCAGTCCATGGAGTGAATGCTCGGCCTATAGTGACTCTGGTTGTTGCCCGTCTCCGCTCACTCAGCTGCTGGGACAAAGAACGCCCCCTTCACTGAGGCTCCCAAGCAGCTGCAGGGTTGGCTAACTCCATTTCACCCAGTGCCAGCCTACAGTAGCTGCACCCAACAACAGACAACCCTGGCTACCAGAAACGCCCGACGCTATTGGCTGCTACCATGGAAACACAACGGGACAGGAAGTCATTGGTCCAGATTTTGATCCCTTAGCGATTCGTCGTGCAGAAATCTGTATAAGAGGCTCAGTTTGAGGGGAATCGTCCCTGTGAACGGCCGTCCTTGTGAACGACCTCGTCCGCGTGGTGCACAAACTCACAATCGAGTCCCAATCTTAAGCCTGGAACCAGTTTTCAGGGGAAAAAAGCTCAAAATGCAAAAAACTGGAGGTTCTGTGTGACATGAAATACGGCGGCAGATCTGCACTAATCGTTCCCTCCATCTGTAGATGTGGCTGCGTAATTATGTGCAATTTAGATTAACATTAGCACGCTATCATTCTCTGCTGTGTGTGTTTGTCCTTGTGTGTACTGGAGTGTGTTTATATTTGTGTGTGTGTGTGTGTGAGCACGTGTGAGAGCTGAGGCTAATGGCTCCAATAACGTTCCTCCCCATGAATCACGTTTGTGTCGACGGTCGTTCTCTAAGCGGCAGAAGTGCATTTTTCAGTTGATGGATGTTTCATTCTGCGGCAACGACGTCGTCTTAACGTGAGAGGAGCTGCGATTAAAAGCTCTCACACTGGAGACGCACGAGTGGACCTTGAAAACTGGTTTTCAGGAGGCGACAAAGACAAACACAGACACAACGCTGCCTCCATACTCACAGTGGGCCCATTGACACCTGGCCCTGAACCACATCCCCTAACCAGGTTGTATCCAGACGTGATTGAAGCATCCGCGTGTCTCTCGTAGGGTTTTTCCACTGACTGGGGACGGGTTCTTGAATCGGAGCTGTTCAGAATTCTTTGGACCTTGGTGCTACTTGGAGAACGAGCCGCATGTCCATCAGTTCTGTGGGAACCACTGGAATCAAGGACGCGTCAGCAACGGAGGACGTGCACGATGCACAACGGCAGTAAATGTGTTGTGCGCAGTGAGACTGAGGTGTTGTGTGTTACTGGGGCGCATAGATGACGTAATGCGGAGTGCTTCTTATTATTTAGTTCCCTAAGAGCATACTCACACTGTCCTCCCGGACCGAGACCCGGACTTTAGGGTACTTGTCCCCCCTCCCTCTCCCCCCCGCGCCACAGCCCCGTTTGTACTTACACTGCCAGGGCCGGCCAATGCTTCTTGCTGTCCATACGCCATCACGTCCGCTGGCCGCAGTTGAGCGCGGAGCGGGTCCACTCACACTGCTTAAAGGTACTAGACTTTAGCTGAAAAACCGGTTTTGGCCGCGGCCAAAAGGACAGTGTGAGCAGGCTGTAAGAAAGTTGTCTCCCGCTATCATCCACTCAGAACTCGTCTCCTTTCACACGTTCATGTCATTTAATGGTCCCGCCCCCGGAGCAGAAGGGTGCGGTGCTCTATCTTTTGATTGGCACCCCCGCTGATGTTGAACCGGTTCACACTGAGGTTCCAGTTCGGCGCAAACTTTCCAGGTTCTGAACCCAGTTATTTTTGCTCTGGCCGGTTCAAACTGTGGTGCGTGAACAGGAGCGGAGACCGTTGAAATACAGGCCACACATGCCAGGCATGGATGTGGCGCTGTAACTGCCACAGAAATACACCAACATCCACTTATGTATGTTTGTTGTTCTTCGTTGTGCATTTTTTAGCTTGAGCGACGTAAAGTCCGGAGAACATGGTATGTTTAACTGTTATAACACATCGCATATGTATCTCACGACACTTTCCGTAGAGAGCCGGTCTAGACCTCGCTCTGGGACTTATTCATGATTTACAGAGACCCAACAGCTCCTCCACGGGCAGCAGCAGTTCCAGTCCGATGACCCAAAGTGTATTTCAACACCAGGTGTAACATGACTTTAATGAATTGATACTTAACACCTTCGTCCGCAAGGCTCCTCCTCAGTCCGCGTCTGGTAAAGGTCACCATCGTGTCCTCATCCGCCCCTCTCCGCGAGGGTCCGCGCACGGAGCAAACGTGCCGGCTGCGCACACTCCAGCTGCTCCACACTTCCGTCCAGTAGGTGGCGTAGGTATGGGGATGATAAGTAGGAGGAGGAGAAGAATGGAAATGGGAAGAATACGGGAAAAAAAGAAAAGGAAAAGGGGGAGGAGGACGGTAAAGACAGGAGGAATATAAGAGAACTCCACATGTAACTCCTCTGGAATCGATCAGGAAGTGCACGCGCTGGAACGCCAGGCTGAGTCGACCTCGATAAGGTACGATGGAGCGTCTGTTACACGCCTGCGGACGCAGACGGGGAAGTTCGTATCGGCGTCAGAGACACGGTTTCTATCTGGTGTCGTCAGAAGACAAAGAGGAAAGGAGAGAGTCTGTTAACAAGTTCTGTCCTCAGAGAAGCAAATGTTCCTTCAGCCGAGTCCGCACTGAGCTTCAGAGATTACACACACACACACACACACACACACACACACACACACACACACACACATACACACGCGCACGCACAAACACACACACACTTCATATCTACACCGAGTGGACAACAGCTCCTGCAGTAGTTAGATAAATTAATATTATCTTCTGTGTGTGTGTGTGTGTGTGTGTGTGAGAGTGTGTGTGTGTGTGTGTGTTACTCCGGATTTACTGATCAGAGAGAGAGAGAGAGAGAGAGAGAGGAGGGAAAGGGTGAGGCAAAAACAGGGAGGGGGTGAGAGTACAAAGATCAAGTGAGAAATAAGAAAGAGAGGATGTGGAGCAGGAGGGAAGTGTCAGGAAGGAGATGTCAGGCTGACGAAGGAGTGTAGAGAAGGTAAACATGCAAAAGGAGGGAGGGAGAGAGAGAGGGAGAGAGAGAGGGAGAGAGAGAGGGAGAGAGAGAGAGAGAGAGAGGGAGAGAGAGAGAGAGAGAGAAACATCTTTACTATGAAAGACAAAACCCTTCGTCTCTTTGCTTTGATACAGAACTCATCTCTTCCAAACAGGACGACTTCAAAGGCTTCACAGCCTGCTGCAAGGTTAACACACACACACACACACACACACACACACACACACGATCACACACACACACGCACACACACACACACACACACACACACACACACACACACACACACACACCTGCTCAGCCATGTGAAACACCACACAGCTCGAAACATTCACGCTGAAGGAACAAAAGCTGACACACCCACTGTCGCTCTGTCCTCTCACGGGCTCGGTGGGGTTCAAACGGCCGGCTCCATTTTGGATCCGGGCACCAGTGGGTCAAATACCTGGAGAGTCTGACACTCGTGAATCTCTTCTTGAACCTTTTTTTTATGAGCGAGGACAAATGTTGAGCTGCAGGGATTGTGAGCTGCTGTCAGGGCTGTGAACGAGCGGTCACCACTCGCCAAGTACGACTGAAATCTTCCTCTGACGACTTCGTTTGGAGGCTCCACGCCACGGGGCGGGAAATGTCTGTCCCGATGTTCATGCTCATGCAATAAATTATGCTGATACAGCAAAACATTGTAGTAGCTATACAGTGATAAATGATGACGGTAGCAAACGTCGGCGCTAATCTGGTGATTTGTCGTGTGTCGCACTGAAGTCGCTCCCCGACGTCAGCGCTGTAGAAAGTAGTTCCCCTCAGAAGTGACGCAGCGTGAGAGCTAAGGTAGAAACAGGCCTGACTGTTAGATTATTATCATTTACAGTGTTTTATTAATATCATATATGTGGACGGAGTCTGCTGAAGACCGTGATGAGGAGTTAGAGATGCAGACTGGGTCGGATCGGTCCCATCTGTGGTTCTGATGAGTCATTAATGAGGGTTGTGGGCGCAGCAGCTCCAGCAGGGGACCCCAAACTTCCCCTGCCACATTAACCAGCTCTAACTGGGGGATCCTGAGGCGTTCCCAGGCCAGTGTGGAGATCTAATCTCTCCACCTGGTCCTGGGTCTTCCCCGAGGCCTCCTCCCAGCTGGACGTGCCTGGAACACCTCCCTAGGGAGGCGCCCAGGGTTCATCCTTACCAGATGATCCTGAACCACCTCAACTGGCTCCTTTCAACACAAAGGAGCAGCGGCTCTACTCCGAGTTCCTCACGGATGCTGAACTTCTCCCCCTCTCTCTAAGGGAGACTCCAGACCCCCTCCTGAGGAAACACATTTCACACGCTTGGACCTGGACCTGAATAACACTTTGGCCTCTTTTCTAAGCATGTGTTGCTCTAAAATACTGTTCTCTCAATGAAAAGGACTGAAACAGATGCTTATGCAGCAAAAAGAGGCGGTTTATTATTTGGCCGGTAAAAAACGGACTTGTGCGGTAGATTCTTTCCTCTTCCGTCCCCTCGGCGAGTCTCGGTGAGACTAAAGGTCCGTTTACAGCGCTGGCTGCTGCTGAACACGTCCAACGACTTCTAATTATGAGGTAAATTTGATGTGATGGCTGTAGAATAATGACGACACATGCGTTAAGATTGGTTTCCTGCAGTTCTGTCTGTCACCGGCTACGATCTCCTGCAAAGTGACACAGAACTCCCTCACTTGCTTTACATCCCTGTCTCTCCTCCTCTCTCTCTCTCTCTCTCTCTCTCTCCCATCCTCTGTGATCCCTCCATCTGTCCTTTGTACTTCCATCCTCCCTCGGCTCTGTGCCAGCGGTCGGACCAGCTGAGCCCCCGCCTCTCTGCTGATCCTCCCCCACCATGGGAAAGTCTCGCAGGGCTGCGACACGAGCAGAGCTCCTCCAGCAAGAAGCCATATCCCCAAATCTTACTCACATAACCTCCTTATGCCTCTCTCTCTCTCTCTCTCTCTCTCTCTGCTGCTCGGCGTGCAGCGCACATAGTCACAAAGTCACCGTCAAACATCCAGATCTGCTGGTGTTGGAAACAGACGCTCGGATTTCATTCCTTTAAAGACTTTAAAGGTCAGAGTCGAGCGCAGGTAGGATTCACTGGGGTTGAACAGACATTCTGCTCCAGGTGCTGTTGCTGCACCTGCACTAAAGGAGTTTGCAATGATTCCCTGCAGAAATCCACAGTAATGTTTGAAACAACGTGTCTTGGGTTTCAGGTAGAAGCAGAAAAGAGCAACTGTCTCCACAGCTCATCAAAAATAAAATCCTGCAAAAGACTCATACACAAACACGATGTCACGCTAATCCAGAGCCACGGGCAGCGATCACGCAAAGAGTCGAGTCCAGGCCGCGAGCTTCACGTTCACATGACACTGAAGCGACTGTCCGGACTGGTTCCATCTGGTCGGAGCGTTGCAACTGTGTGGAGGGAACCCAAACCAGTGTTTTGAATGAAATGCTACCTCTTGGCCTCGCACGTAATGCTACAGTCGACAATGACGATATGTAGCGTCTGATGTTTCAGACAAACACAGTTTAATACTCTGCACACTCTTGATCTTATGAAAGGATGAAATCAGTGACTTCTTCCAGCTTCTTTAGATGCAAAGTATCTCAGAGCTCCATGTGCACCAGTGCATGGGTGGTGTGGTGGTCAGCACTGTCACCTCACAGCGAGAGGGTTCGGCTGGGGCCCTTCTGTGTGGAGTTTGCATGTTGTCCCCGTGTCTGCGTGGGTTTTCTCCGGGTTCTCCGGTTTCCTCCCACAGTCCAAAGACGTGCAGGTGTTCGGTTCATTGATGACTCTAAATCACCCGTAGGTGTGAATGGTTGTCTGTCTCTGTTCGTCTCTATGTGTCCTGTGATAGACTGGCGTCCTGTCCAGGGTGGACCCCGCCTCACGCCCGATGTCAACCCTAATTTTGGATCATTGTCATCCACTTCGTCCAGCCCTGGTGAACACCACCAACATGTTCTCATACTGGTTCGTGTGACGTCTTCTGCAAAGTTATGTCCAAATATTTCTTTATCACTTACGATATTTATTGCCACGAAATGGCGGACGGAAGTCGACCGCTACGGTTAAGTTTAGGCAACAAGAGGTGATGGTTAGAGTTAGGCATCAAAACGCTTCATTTTTGTCCAAACAAACCAACTAAATGGCACAGGCACGCAAAGTCCGAGTCCCCCTCACTTTTCACTTGCTACTGTATGAGACCGGGAGCCAAAGCGAGGATCAGGAAGGAGCAACTCCGCACGGCAGTGAACAGTGTTCATCTTCATTTAATCGCCTGAAAACAACGACAGTCTGCTACAGCGAAAGCGGTGAACAGTGTTGAAACAGAGCTCGAGGGTGAGGAGAGGAGAGAAAAGAGAGAAAAGTGACTGTAAGGGCGCACTCCCACTGTCCATCCGTACCGTGCCCAAACAGGCTTCACGGCCAAAGTCTAGTTCCTTTGACCAGTGTGAGTGCAACAGTACCGCTCTGGTTGCCGTCCACATGAGAGGTTGGCTTCTGTAAAGCACGTTTGCCACGAAACGGCGGACGGAAGTGGACCGCTACGGTTAAGTTCAGGCAACAAAACACTTCATTTTTGTCCAATGACAATGGTGCAGGCACGCAAAGTCCGAGTCTCCCCCCACTTTCACAAATTACCCAGGTCCAGAACATTATCGGTGGTAGACCGGGTCGAGTCAATGACCTTCACCAATACATGATCTCAATGACAGTTAAGATGCATTAGATGCACTTAAATAGTTTCATTTAACCCGCCGGGCACCAAAGTTTTCAGTTTGGTGATCCAGAGCTGCCAGTGTCTTTGCCGTGGACCAGAAAGGTTGTGGTTTGGGTCAGTACAGGGACATGAACCCCACTCTCTTCATCACTTAAGTAAGAATCGTGATTTTTGATGCATCATCGATTCATAATTCTGAAGGGAAAAGTTGTGAAATACTTTAAAGGATGAAGGATTTTAAAGGATAACTGTGCACGTCCATCTTCTGTATGAAGGACGAGGTCGACGCAGGTGAAAAACTGCACCTTTCAACTGTTAGATCAAGAACTTTCTGAGGATGTGTAAGAACCGCTGCGGTGAGGCTGCAGAACCAAAGATGGAGAAAGTAATCAGAGAGCAATGAAGAAGGTGGAGACAGAAAGAGAGTGAGGCAGGAGGGCGAGAGAATAACGGTACGACCTTGAAAAGACGGAGGAAAGAGACGGAGAACAGAAATAAAGGAGGGTGTGAGCGGAGAGGAGGGGTGCCCCCTGCTCCCCCTGCTGGGTCTGCGTCTGTCTCTGTGTTCAGGTGTCAGACCTTCCTGTAATCCAGCTTAATGTCTGCCACGCTGTCACTGCACCTGTAATCTGCTTCCCGCGCTCCCGTAATCTCGCTTTAGCGCTGCTTATCTTCCGATTCGCTCGCAGGAAGTCTCGCCGCCGGGACTTCACTCAGAAGTCTCCGCGTCTCTGAGTCTGTCTCCAAATCCAAACGTCTTTCGCTGAAGTCTCCTTTTCCCTCTGGAGCTCCTCTCCATCTCCTCTCTGATGCTTTATTGTTCCGGGGTCAAGAACTCATGAACTGAGGAGTCGTCCACTACGTAAAGGAGCAATGTGTTGGACTTCTATCGACAGATGTGGAGCATCACATTCAGTGGAGAGTGTTTTCAATGTTTTCCAGGGGTGGGCAATGTCCGGTCCTGCAGAGCCACTGTCCTGCATGTCTAGGTTTCTCTCTGCCCTAACACACCTGACACATGCAGGACAGTGGCTCTGCAGGACCGGGAATGCCCACCCCTGACTAAGAATGAGCGCTTCACATCCTAATAGGGTCACCAGGGTCTTTTCTGTTCCTGTCTTTAAAGCTCAGATCAGACCAAAGATTCGCGAAGCAACAAAACTGTTTTAGAACGTCGCAGGTTAAAGTTGTAGCGGTGTGAACGGACCCGTCTCGTTACAAATCGAGCCGACTCATGTTGTCGCCAGAGATTCAGATCGTCAAGGTAACACACGTCGCCTGTTTCAACAACCAATCAATCAATGGGAGGCTCAATGAGTGTGTGTGTGTGTGTGAGTGAGAGAGAGAGAGAGAGAGAGAGAGACGGAGAGAGAGGGTTGAGCGAGCAATGCAACGCAGTGAATCAGGTATAAAAAGTTATTTTCACCGTTTCATCACAACTAGAAATGCGGCTGTAGCAAGTTTCTCACTGTCTCTTTCCTCATATACGGATGTACACAGAATTACATTCCAGAGAGGCGTTGCTATGGATGAGTCGTCTCGCTGAACGCTGCAGACTATCAGCCATGTCTTGGTATTTGTCAGGAAGGAGGCTTAATGACGTTAGCCTCATGAGTCCATCCTGAGCTCCGTTATATTTTACTCTCAGTCTGTTAACGTGCTATGGTTCTGAGGTCATTTCCTGTGCGCCTGTTGGGACGTAGAAAAAAGAAGGAGGGACCATGCGCGGACATTTCAAACAATGGCGGTGAAAGGTTCACGTTGGTGTGATGCGGAGGTGGAGTGTTTACTGCAGATTTGGTCGATGAAAAGATTCAAAAACAGTCGACAAGACGCACAAAAACTCCGAGGTCTACGGAAAGATCTGGAAACAAAGCCACGCATCGCCATGGCGTCATCAATGCGTGTGACGTGTTACGGCGTGATGACGTATAGGCAGCAAGAAGCATTCTCCGAGGCCCAGGTAGTGTGAGTACAAACGGGCCTGGAGGGGGGGACAAGGACCCTAAAGCACGGGGCACGGGACGGAGGCACAGTGGGAGGGCGCCCTAACTGACAAAAAACAGTAAAGACTGAGGGTTCAAACACTGAGCTGCAACTCTCCACTTAACCGCTCAGAAACCTGGAGAACGAGGAAGCAGAATATTTTTACTGCAGCCCTTTTATTTCCATTCATCCGTATCAGCGCGACGTCTGTGTTTGACGCATAAGCACAAACTCCAGGCTCCGTTTTCACTCTATGGACTCCGTTGCTCATTCGATGCTTGTGCAGTGACGGAGTGGAGCTGAACGCACTCTCGCTGACGGTGAAAGCACCCTCGCTGTTCTTTGTAATCACACTCATTCAGACATCAGACGCCTGTGCCGCTCAGCGTGCGACAGCGCCGGCCGCTCCATCGACTGAAACGAGTTCCACGCGGAGGAGACCCGCGGGTTTTGCTTTTAACGGCAGCTCCTGCGGTGATCCGCATGTGAAAAGACGTCTGTAGCTCTCTGCTTGAAGAATGGACCAAAGTTTGTTGAAAGAAGGTTTTTAAGACGCTGATGTTTGTTTCAGTGTCGTTGATATAACCTTTAAAACCGTAAACACAGACTTTCAAACGTGTCCGGAGGGAGACTCGGCTCCTGCATCGAGTACGACTTTGAATCCTGTGTGTTTGTCATGTGTCCAACGTTATTTACATCCTCGCACGACCTTCTTCTTCTTCTTTCGTGCGTCATCATCAAACGTCCAGCTCAGTAGAACTTAGCCACGTTCTCACTCGTCTCAGGTCCCGCATCGAAGAGGCCGATCCCGTAGGGTGGTTTACACAGGGGCCAGGTGGCGATTGCGTGCTCCACGGTCAGCTCCGGCTCCCAGCACTCTCAACAACAAGTGATCACACGCCGCTCCGTTGGGCCGTTGTTCTGCCATCTTCCAGTTTGCATTAAGTCCCGCCTTTTACGCTACATGGACAAAATGGTAGCGATCGAGGGCGCTGAGTGTCCACCGATGCACGCTCAACGGTTTCGGCCGTGTATTAGTGGGAGACCGGAGAAATCCAGTACCCTGCATTTTACCGACTCCCGGCGTGAACGCACCTCCACCCTCAAAGAAGCCGGTTTGAGGGAGGAAGTGCGCGATTTGGGACACGGCTGCAGTCTACGGCCGTCACTGCTGCAGCTGTAACGCTGTTATCTGATCCTCCCAGACCCCAGACGCTCTTTTGATGGATGACACATATGCACAATAACCGCAGACTCGTTATTTCGTTACATAGAACGAAGGGAAGATGATTCATTTTTTTCGCCGGCGCTCGGATTAGCGGGAGAAAGTGGACGCGGCTCCAGAGAGAAACGCTCGTTCTCCTCAGTGGACGCGTCCGGATTCAAACGCGTCAATAACTGCAGACAGGCGCTGCTCCGTCCACCAGCCCCACGTCCTCATTGATGCTTTGTAGCGTCCGACCCCAGTTCGCAGGCGGTTCAGCGAGAGAGTCCATTGCCGGCGTGGCAGGTCCTCTCACTCACGTGGTGCAGTGTCGGGGGAGAGAGGGCCTCACGACTGGTGTGGTTTCTTCATCCGGGTCTCGATTGGGAGCCCCCAGGTCTCCCCCCTTTCATGAGATCACTCTTTTTCTCAGGAACAACCGGATGTTTCTGTCCTTTCTTTGTCCTCTGTGCATTTCAGGGGGTTTTCACATTGGCTGGAGGATCTTCGAGCTTCCTAGAGACTTGAAAGATGCCGTTTTTTCTGTAATTCAACAAAACGGTGTCATCCGCATACAAACCACAGTCGCAGACAGCAAACACAACCAACCTGTCTGTGGTTCCCTGTTGTTAAACACCATTAACCTCTGCGTTGAAGTCACGGCGCCCTCTGGGGACGCTCCCTTTCGTCGTTTATGGCTCTTTCAGTGCGGCGGCGCGGCCCCGTGTCTTACCCGTAACCCCTTTAATGAGCGTCCTCTCAGGTGTCACGTTAGCGCGGCGATGATGTGAACGACATCGCAGCGACGGATCGTTTCATAATGGAGGGAAATGTGTGAGAGAGCGAGGACGTGCTGTGTTTCATATTGATTTTGTTGTTTTTATCTGTTACTATGGCGATAATGTGACGGTGGAGGGAGGAAGAGGAGAGGGAACGACGTGAGAAAAAAGAGGAAGAGAAGGATGGAAAATGTGTATAGGGGGGATTTTATATATATATAAAACCAGATTTGGCTTCTGCTGCGTCTCGTTATGAGCTGTGTGTGTGTGTGTGTGCCTGTGTGTGTGTGTGTGTAAGCTAAATGGTGTGTGTGTGTATGGGTGATTAATAAGAGAGTTGGCATTTAGCAGCGTGATATCGGACGGGTTTGGATAATTACACCGGGGGAGAAAGCAGAAGCCGGGACTTTATCAGCGTGTGTGGGAGTCTGAGCTTCCTGCGTTTCCATTTTTCACTTTTATTATTTTTTAGCTTCTCCGTTTAAACGTTTTCCAATTCACCTTTGTAATTATTTACTTCAGTTATTCACGACCAGAGCTGAAGAGGAGGCTTTAAAACGTTATAACGCACAGTTGTTCTCATTCAAACACTCGGGACGCTGATGATGAGCAGAGATTCAGTGATGACGAGAACAAAGAGATGTAAAACAGGAAGTAGTGATTAAAGAAAAAGCTTTATATCATTTCAACAAATACAAAAACAGCCCGCACAGCAGGGTACGAGAGGACAGGGCAGGGCAGCGGCAGGGCAGGGTCAGGGCAGGGTCAGGGGCAGGGCAGGGGCAGGGCAGCGGCAGGGCAGCGGCAGGGGCAGGACAGGGCAGGGGCAGGGGCAGGGGCAGGGCACGGCAGGGGCAGGGCAGGGCAGGACAGCGGCGAGGCAGGGCAGGGCAGCGGCAGGGCAGGGCAGCGGCGAGGCAGGACAGCGGCGAGGCAGGGCAGGGCAGGGGCAGGGCAAGGCAGTGGCAGGGCAGCGGCGAGGCAGGGCAGGGCAGGGCAGGGCAGAGGCAGGGGCAGGGCAGCGGCGAGGCAGGACAGCGGCGAGGCAGGGCAGGGGCAGGGCAGGGCAGGGCAGCGGCAGGGCAGGGCAGTGGCAGGGCAGCGGCGAGGCAGCGGCAGGTGTGTGTTGATATAAAATAAGAGTATTACACTCAGTGATCACTTTGGTATCTGCACAATGTGAGGCTGTGTAATGCAATAGGGCCGTTGTTCCGCCATCTTCCAGTTCGCATTAAGCCCCGCCTCTAACGCTGCGTAGACAAAATGGTGGCGATCGAGGGCGCTGAGTGTCCACCGATGCACGCTCAACGGTTCGGCCGACTCCCGGCGTGAACGCACCTCCACCCTTTAAAAGAAGCCGGTTTGAGGGAGGAAGTGCGCGATTTGGGACACGGCCGTCACTGCTGCAGCTGTAACGCTGTTATGTGATCCTCCCAGATCCCAGACGCTCTTTTGACGAATGACAAATACGCACAATAACCGCAGAACGAAGGGAAGAGGATTCATGTTTTTCGGATTAGCTGGAGAAAGTGGAAGCGGCTCCAGAGAGAAGCGCTCGTTCTCCTCAGTGGAGTTTAAAGTTCAGACGCAGTTCAGCAGTCAACACATCCGGATTCGAACACGTCCGCTGTTGAGTGACTTTGGGCTTTATCCATTACGGGTTAATTAAAGGGTTATTCTGCGCCTGTTAGCAGATAAGACCGGGACTCCCCATTAGCGGCCCACTCAGAGCGAGAGCAATCATCGCGTTCCCGCCGGAGATGCTGCTCCTGGAGACAATTTACCCGCCGCAGTGCAGTCTGGGAAATATGGCAGCCCCTTCTCTTCACTGACACGTGTGATTAACGGAGGATGTCTCCTGATTGACACGTCTGTTTTTTCCCGTCCCCAGGCATTAACGTCAGCGCCGCCGCTTCGGGCTGACGAGTCCTCCCCCTGCGCTTCTCTGTTTCGCTGTAAATGTGTCGGCGCCTTCCAGCTCCTGTGCGCGTAATGACTGCAACCTCTTCTATATGGTGCCTTCACTGACACTGTGCACTGTGCATTGAGCAGCTCTCACTGAGGAGCTATTTCAAATGTATACTGTACGTTTATGTTTCAGCTTAATTGTCAGAAAAAGGGGGAGGGGGACGTTTAGAGGCAGAGCAATTAAAGTTAATGGAAAGACACGAGTGGAGGTGCACGCGGAGGCACATAGGAAGAGGAATGTGCACTTATCCTGCAGCTGAACGAGGCACGTGAGAGCAGGGCAGCTAACGGCCGCAGCTGTCACACGCGTGCCGCCGCAGCCGTGCTCGTCGTCTGCAGCGGCACGTCCCACACTCCGAAGCGTGCTTCCTGATGACACTGAACGCTCCTTTACTGATTCAGTCGGAACTTAAAACCTGTTACGCAACAAATATTCAGCAACTACAGCAAAAAACAATCGAAACACTGTCACTTGGAGGAGCGCTGTTGTGTCGCCTGAACCTAAACGCCACGGCGAGCGTTACATAGATTTAAACCCCCAAAGACTTGAGACTCGACTCAGACTCAGGATTTGACACTCATGTTTTATTTAGGGTGCACTCACACTGTGCCTCCGTACCGTGCCCAAACACGTTTCACGGCTAAAGTCTGGTTCCTTTGACCAGTGTGAGTGCAACCGTACCACGTCTAGGAGCGGCACGCTTGCCGTCCACGGCCCGTTTGGGAGAGGTGGGCTTTAGTAAAGCACGTTTGCACGTGTACGAGCACGAGCGTGCGCACGTGTACGAGCACGAGGCCTACGGCGGCTCTGAGGTCATTTCCTGTGCGCCTGTTGGGACGTAGAAAAAAGAAGGAGGGACCATGCGCGGACATTTCAAACAATGGCGGTGAAAGGTTCACGTTGGTGTGATGCGGAGGTGGAGTGTTTACTGCAGATTTGGTCGATGAAAAGATTCAAAAACAGTCGACAAGACGCACAAAAACTCCGAGGTCTACGGAAAGATCTGGAAACAAAGCCACGCATCGCCATGACGTCATCAATGCGTGTGACGTGTTACGGCGTGATGACGTATAGGCAGCAAGAAGCATTCTCCGAGGCCCAGGTAGTGTGAGTACAAACGGGCCTGGAGGGGGGGACAAGGACCCTAAAGCACGGGGCACAGGACTGAGGCACAGTGGGAGGGCGCCAGTCTCACAGCGGGTGTGATCCCCTCACGTAAAGCGTAACGTGCTCTGCTGTTGTTATAACTCACAGTATTTCCGCCATTAACCGACGATTTCAGCAGCAGTGAGAACGGCGTGCAGCTGTCTGCTGTTCTCAACAACAGGAATAATTCAGAGCCTGTGTGTGTGTGTGTGTGTGCGCGTGCGTGCGTGTGTGTGTGTGTGTGTGTGTGCGTGTGTGTGCTTTCCTGTGTGTGTGTGTGTGTGTGTGTGCGTTCCTGTGTGTGTGTGTGTGTGTGCGTTTGTTCGTGTGTGTGTGCGTGTGTGTGTGTGAGCGTTCCTGTGTGTGTGTGTGTGTGTGTGCATGTGTGTGTGTGCGTGCGTTCCTGTGTGTGTGTGTGCGTGTGTGTGTGTGTGTGTGTGCGTGCGTGCGTGCGTGCGTGTGTGTGTGTGTGTGTGTGTGTGTTCCTGGTGTGTGTGTGTGTGCGTGCGTTCACCCTCTGAGCCTCCTCTAATTAGAGCTGCCTGTAAATATTTAATGTCGGACAGCGGAGCAGCGGAGGATGCTAACACAACCTGCTAACACGGTGCCATCGCACCGTTGCGCGGCACTCACTCCGCTCGTTTCCGCCCTGCGGCGTTTCTGACACACGCTTCCTTCTGATGTTTCCAATTCCTCTGATTAAACGAGATTTGGTGACGAGGAACGGTTCAGAAGGAGAGGGAGTGTCAGGTGGGGAGTCGTACGAGCTGAGAGCGGTGGAAGAGTCGATCAGGGAGGTTTAAAGAGCTCCTTCCTCCGTCAGACGCGACACTTTCATTTCATCCAAAGAGATGAAACCGTCGCTGCTCCTTCCTGCCGTCCACGGCCCATTTTGGAGAGGTGGGCTTTTGTAAAGCACGTTTGCACGTGTACGAGCACAAGCGTGCGCACGTACACGAGCACGAGGCCTATGGCGGTTCTGAGGTCATTTCCTGTGCGCCTGTTGGGACGTAGAAAAAAGAAGGAGGGACCATGCGCGGACATTTCAAACAATGGCGGTGAAAGGTTCACGTTGGTGTGATGCGGAGGTGGAGTGTTTACTGCAGATTTGGTCGATGAAAAGATTCAAAAACAGTCGACAAGACGCACAAAAACTCTGAGGTCTACGGAAAGATCTGGAAACAAAGCCACGCATCGCCATGACGTCATCAATGCGTGTGACGTGTTACGGCGTGATGACGTATAGGCAGCAAGAAGCATTCTCCGAGGCCCAGGTAGTGTGAGTACAAACGGGCCTGGAGGGGGGGACAAGGACCCTAAAGCACGGGGCACGGTGCGGAGGCACAGTGGGAGGGCGCCCAGAAGGAGCGAATACAGAACCATAGGCAGATGAACTGAGGCTCAGACAGGAAGGAAGGTTCCTGCCAGTGAGACTGGTTAACGCCCGGCTCGGCTTGGCTCGGCTCGGCTCGGCTCGGCTCGGCTCGTTGGCCTCTTTTACGACCCTGAGACCTGGAGAGGAGCTGGCAGAGGTCAAACGGGCTGGAAGGCAAACAAAGACAACTGTCAATCACTTCATTATTTCTGCGTTTTAAAAAAAGGCAGATGCCGGAGAAACGAGGGAGGAGCAGGTGGAGCGGCGAGGCTGCATGCTGATGCCGTGTCGTCTTTAACCTTTTATTAATTATATATTTATTTAGGCATTCATAAATGCTTAATAGACATTAAATCAATATTTATGAGCGGACTAATTAATCTGCCAGGACATGATCGGCGTTCCAATGCTCCAGTGAGTCTGGACTAAAAGCACCTCGTCCGTTGATTCGTCCGTTTCCTGCCACGTGTCCGAGTCCAGGTCAAAGCAGCAGAGCGGTACCCAGGACCCGCGCGCCCTCCGGCTCCTCCTGGAGGAGGCCTCGGACCCCCGGTTAGTTTTGGGTCTACCCCCGGGGCCGAATGCTTGGAAAAGCTTTTAAAGCCCGGTGTGAGAGAGCAGCCGTTCAGCTCCCCCGCCCCCAGGTATGTTTGGGTGCTTCACCCCGCCTCCGTGAGTCGTGGTTGCTCGTTCTTTCGGACCACGCCAGGAGCTCGTGAGTACACGGTGGTTGTTAATGAAGAGGCTCAAGGACAACAGCAGTGAGAGTCCAGTGCACGGGTCGTCTGCAGTGTCCGTTTGTCCTTGACCCCTGAAAGCGCTGCTTGCAGCACCAATCGGACGAACGGTCATTCATACAGACAAACAGCGCCACTTATTGACCAGTTAAGACCCTTTTGCCACGTCCACTTAGACATATATATATATCCTACACATGTACAACACGACAGCACGACGCGTTCAGAAGATAAAATCTACCTTTGAGCAAACGTTGAGTAGCCTCCTGAGACTCTCATTGTCTGCTAACGTGCTGCGACCGAAACGTTCAGCGTAGGTTTAGAGGTGGATTTAAGTGACTGTTGAGTGTAAACAACACGGAGGCTTCCACGGATGAGATGAGCACAGCTGTAACTTAACCGTCACTTTTAGTGTCTAAACTTAAACGTCACCTTTAGTCAAATTAATCTTTGCTACATTTACAAAGAGAGCTGAGGAAGGCA
>NC_139838.1:29159836-29164836 GCF_963691815.1 Echiichthys vipera
CTGAAATTACCTGACAATCTCTAACACCGACACTCTGCCACATCATTTACACAGCCCAGGATCTGTGTGTGTGTGTGTGCGTGTGTGTGTGTGAGTGTGTACGTGCAGGTGTACGTGTGTGTGTGTGTGTGTGTGCGTGTGTGTGTGTGTGTGTGTGTGTGTGTGTGTGTGTGAGTGTGTGTGTGTGTGCGCGTGGGTGTACATGTGTGTGTGTGTGTGTGTGTGTGCGTGTGTATGTACGTGTGTGTGTGTGTGTATATACGTGTTTGTACTTGTGTGTGTGAGTGTGTGTGTGCGTGAACATACGTGTGAAAGTGAGTGTGTACGTGTGTGTGTGTGTGTGTGAGTGTGTGTGTGTACGTGTGTGTGTGTGTGTGTGTGTACATGCATGTGTGTGTGCGTACGTGTGTGTGTGGGTACGTGTGTGTGTGCGTATGTGTGTGTGCGTACGTGTGTGTGCCGTATGTGTGATTGTGCGCGTATGTGTGTGTACGTACGTGTGTGTGTGCATGTGTGTACGTACATGTGTGTGTGTCTGTATGTGTGTGTGTGTATATACGTGTTTGTACTTGTGTGTGTGCGTGCGTGCGTTTGTGTGTACGTATGTGAACGTGTGTGTGTGTGTGCATGAACATACGTGTGTAAGTGTGTGTATGTATGTGTGTGTGTGTGTGTGTGCGCGTGTGTACATGCGTGTGTGTTTACGTGTGTTTGTACGTATGTGTACGTACATGAACGTGTGTGTGTGTTTGTTTCTCTGCCATCTGGGGACCGTGGCAGGATCATGCTTTACGGGGACCGTGGCGGTGCGGTCCGTGTTCTGACGTGTTGGAGCTCTGTTCCAAACGTCAGCAGGTTTATCGGGTTCAGTCCACTCGACATTTGAAGAGATCCGGAGTGTTTTCAGCGTCTCCTCGGTGTGTGTGTCTCGCGGTGATGACTGCGGAGAACGAGTCTCAGCTCAATTTAATGTGAGGAGACGCAAAACCAGCATTTCTCTCCTGCTGAGTTTAAAGTGACGACCCTCGACATTTCCTTCTCCTCTCAGTGGACAAATATGAGTTCTTGTTAAACCCGGGCCTTTATGTCTAATGTCGGACATAGCTAACAGTGATTAGCTCGGGGCAGTACGGTGAAGGCATTCAAAGGTCTTTTTTAACCACTAATGCTGCTGAAAATAACAGCAAACCTCTGCAGCAGCATGAGAAGAGTCCCTACACACACGCACACACACACACACACACAAGAAGAGTCCCTACACACAACAAAGCATCATCGGCGTAGAGAGTGGTTTTGTATCTTTTTGTGGTTGTTTTGTATCTTTTTGTGGTGGTTTTGTATCTTTTGTGGTGGTTTTGTATCTTTTTGTGGTGGTTTTGCATCTTTTTGTGGTGGTTTTGTATCTTTTGTGGTGGTTTTGCATCTTTTTGTGGTGGTTTTGTATCTTTTTGTGGTGGTTTTGTATCTTTTGTGGTGGTTTTGTATCTTTTTGTGGTGGTTTTGCATCTTTTTGTGGTGGTTTTGTATCTTTTTGTGGTGGTTTTGTATCTTTTTGTGGTGGTTTTGTATCTTTTTGTGGTGGTTTTGCATCTTTTTGTGATGGTTTTGTATCTTTTTGTGGTGGTTTTGCATCTTTTTGTGGTGGTTTTGTATCTTTTTGTGGTGGTTTTGCATCTTTTTGTGGTGGTTTTGTATCTTTTGTGGTGGTTTTGCATCTTTTTGTGGTGGTTTTGTATCTTTTTGTGGTGGTTTTGCATCTTTTTGTGATGGTTTTGTATCTTTTTGTGGTGGTTTTGCATCTTTTTGTGGTGGTTTTGTATCTTTTTGTGGTGGTTTTGTATCTTTTTGTGGTTGTTTTGTATCTTTTTGTGGTGGTTTTGTATCTTTTGTGGTGGTTTTGCATCTTTTTGTGGTGGTTTTGTATCTTTTTGTGGTGGTTTTGCATCTTTTTGTGATGGTTTTGTATCTTTTTGTGGTGGTTTTGCATCTTTTTGTGGTGGTTTTGCATCTTTTTGTGGTGGTTTTGCATCTTTTTGTGATGGTTTTGTATCTTTTTGTGGTGGTTTTGTATCTTTTTGTGATGGTTTTGCATCTTTTTGTGGTGGTTTTGCATCTTTTTGTGATGGTTTTGCATCTTTTTGTGGTGGTTTTGTATCTCTTTGTGGGGGTTTTGCATCTTTTTGTGATGGTTTTGCATCTTTTTGTGGTGGTTTTGTATCTTTTTGTGGTGGTTTTGTATGTTTTTGTGGTGGTTTTGCATCTTTTTGTGGTGGTTTTGTATCTTTTTTTGGTGATTTTGTATCTTTTTGTGGTGATTTTTTATCTTTTTGTGGTGGTTTTGTATCTTTTTGTGGTGGTTTTGTATCTTTTTGTGGTGGTTTTGTATCTTTTTGTGGTGGTTTTGCATCTTTTTGTGATCTTTAATAAACTCTGGCTTCACTAACTACGCTGTTGCTGCTTTGTTGTGTGTGTAGGGACTCTTCTCATGCTGCTGCAGAGGTTTGCTGTTGTTTTCAGCAGCATACGTGGTTAAAAAAGACGTTTGAATGCCTTCACCGTACTGCCCCGAGCTAATCACTGTTAGCCACTATCGGCTGCCACTCCATGGATTTCATAGGGAAGTTTGTCTAAGTTGAGTTCTCAAATGATGGGATTTGAGACTTTTATCACCACCTTTTTTACTTGAGACGTGTTCTTGTTACACCCGGGCCTTTATGTCTTATTTCCACTATAATATTATAGACCATATCCTGTAATGTCATGACGCTATAAACACGTTGCATGTTGCAGCACAGTGAAGATTTCCTTCCTCCCTGGAATTTGAACCCCATCTGAAAACAGCTTTCTCGGATCATTTCAGCTCAGAAGTAAAAGCACAACCCTGCTGCCAGTGAAGCTTTCAGTTCAACATCTGAGGAAATCTTTACCCGTCCCTTGTTTTCCTCGCCCTCCGTCGATTCCTCCGCCGCTGTCTCTGAATCATCTGATGAGTAATGTGGCGTGAAACTCTCTCAGGTCGTCGATAAGTGTCTCAGCCGCCGAGACGGATCCCTGTGCTCTCTCCTCTGCTGCCGCGCGATAAGCTTTCGATAATGTTTGATTCTGTTTCTCCCAGAAAACGGAAAAACACCGTCACACGACAGGAAACCGAGGCCGCCATTGTTCTTCTCCCCGTTATCACCCGTCTGCTCTCTGCTTCACTTCCTCCTTTCTTTTCATCTTCCCCGCACGCGTGAATCTTCTTTCATCTTCAGCTTTTGTAGACGTCTATAAAAACTCACACCGGGACATTTGCAGACAACCTCTCAGGGCGCCCTCCCACTGTGCCTCCGTCCTGTGCCCCGTGCTTTAGGGTCCTTGTCCCCCCCTCCAGGCCCGTTTGTACTCACACTACCTGGGCCTCGGAGAATGCTTCTTGCTGCCTATACGTCATCACGCCGTAACACGTCAGACGCATTGATGACGTCATGGCGATGCGTGGCTTTGTTTCCAGATCTTTCCGTAGACCTCTGAGTTTTTGTGCGTCTTGTCGACTGTTTTTGAATCTTTTCATCGACCAAATCTGCAGTAAACACTCCACCTCCGCATCACACCAACGTGAACCTTTCACCGCCATTGTTTGAAATGTCCGCGCATGGTCCCTCCTTCTTTTTTCTACGTCCCAACAGGCGCACAGGAAATGACCTCAGAACCGCCGTAGGCCTCGTGCTCGTACACGTGCGCACGCTCGTGCTCGTACACGTGCAAACGTGCTTTACTAAAGCCCACCTCTCCCAAACGGGCCGTGGACGGCAAGCGTGCCGCTCCTAGGCGCGGTACAGTTGCACTCACACTGGTCAAAGGAACCAGACTTTACCCGTGGAACCTGTTTGGGCACGGTACTGAGGCACAGTGGGAGTGTGCCCTCAGTGCAGAGTTTAAAAGTCTTCATTGACATGTTGGTGAAAGGTTCAGCTTGTGTTGGGCATCAGGTCGTTCTGGCGCTACCTTTCACCGCAGGGCGCCGTGTTCTTAAATTGTATTTCTTCTCAAGCACACCGGCGTTATGTGCAGGAATCGAACCTCCCTCTCTCTTCTCCCCCTCCTGGAGGCATAAATGTGTCGCGTGTCAGCAGCTAAATGAAGGGATTACCATGTCATTACAGTGAGTTTGAGTCAGCAGCACTCTGCTTCACGACGCCGCCGCTGCAAAACAAAACCTCTTATCCCCCGAAGGGAGCGAGCGCTAATACGCTACACTGAGGTGAGCATTAGGGGCCATTACGCGGCAGACAGAGCGCTTTATCCGCCGCGCTCCTCTGTTGTCGGGCGGCCGCCTTTTCTTTCTCTTTTATTGCGTCTGAAACGAGGCGGAGGAGAAATCATCCTTCACCTCAGACGGGCTCACGGCCGGCTCTGGTGTCTCTGCGTCAGCGTGAGAGAGACGAAGCGAACAGCAGGTCGGGCGTGCGGCAGGAAACTCAAACTTTCATTACGACCTTCAACGCGCTGCTGTCCGCGCAGCTGCTGACGGAGGGGAGGGCCGTGTGGGAGACGGTTAAGTTTAGTCTAAAGGTGACGGTTAAGTTTAGTCTCTAAAGGTAACGGTTAAGTTTAGTCTGTAAAGGTGACGGTTAAGTTTAGTCTCTAAAGGTGACGGTTAAGTTTAGTCTCTAAAGGAGACGGTTAAGTTTAGTCTCTAAAGGTGATGGTTAAGTTTAGTCTCTAAAGGTGACGGTTAAGTTTAGTCTAAAGGTGACGGTTAAGTTTAGTCTCTAAAGGTGACGGTTAAGTTTAGTCTCTAAAGGTGACGGTTAAGTTTAGTCTCTAAAGGAGACGGTTAAGTTTAGTCTCTAAAGGTGACGGTTAAGTTTAGTCTAAAGGTGACGGTTAAGTTTAGTCTCTAAAGGTGATGGTTAAGTTTAGTCTAAAGGTGACGGTTAAGTTTAGTCTAAAGGTGACGGTTAAGTTTAGTCTCTAAAGGTGACGGTTAAGTTTAGTGTAAAGGTGACGGTTAAGTT
>NC_139838.1:29169836-29174283 GCF_963691815.1 Echiichthys vipera
AAGTAAAGCCAAACACACAGGATTGACAAAGTATGTGGATGCGGATTCCCCCGGCCAATCGGCTGCTGCCACTGGCCGGCTACATCAGCCAATAGGCGTCTGATCAGCAGTAACAGTGACGCCTCTGGGCAGCTGTCGGGGCGCCAAAGCTCCAGGTAGAAAGTGTCATTATTCACCCGACCCCCCCTCAGTCGTGCTCTTTCTCTGCAACCCCTCCGTTTGAACCCTCCTCCCTCACTCACTCGTTATCCCTGTTATCGCTCTCTTGCGTTTTCTTGTCGTTGTGTTTCTCCTCTCACCGCCCGCCGCCCACCGCCGTCTCTGTTCGCCATCTTGACTCTTCTCACACTTTGTTCATGAGCCCCGTGAGGCGTTTCTTCGTCTGCGCTCCCTCCCTCTGTTCATTTCCATTTCCTCTTCTCTCCTCGTTTTGTCTCCATCCCAGTCGAGATCATCCGAAGCTCGGGGAGCTTCTCCGTGACTCCCCTCCGTTATTAACGGCGAGGCGCGGCGCCTCTTACTTCCTTCCGTCGCCATCGCGCCACCGCAGAAGACGATTAAGTCCAGTTAAAGCAGAGACTTAACGTTGGAGGTCAGAGTTCAGCCCCCCCCCGGGCGGCAGAAGAGCGTTCCCTCAGCCCTGATGAGTTCGGATCCCGTTGCTTTCATCACGCGGGGCTTCGGGCAAAATCACCGGGCGCTTACACACGAGCTACCATGGCAACCGGGTCACCTGGCAGCGTGTAATGGCTTACCTTTCACTCCTGCGTTAATAACAGCTGACGGCTCAACACGTGCACACACACACACACACACACACACACACAGATACAGTGAACAACAGACGTCACACTTTCACAAATTGCGGAGAAGAAAAACTGAATTCAGCTTTAAACGGGACTCAATGTTTTTATGAAGGAAAAATAACATAGATAGATGGATGGATGGATAGATAGATAGATAGATAGATAGATGGATAGATAGATAGATAGATAGATAGATAGATAGATAGATAGATGGATAGATGGATAGATGGATAGATGGATAGATGGATTACTTTATTTATCTCTGAGGTGAAATGAGGTCGTCGTAGCATCGGTACAAAACAATCAGAAATACAAAATATAAACTAAAGTATCACACATTTAAAACACTATATTACAAATAAACTAAGTGGATTTTAAGATGAAGAGAGAAAGGTGCATTTTTAATGACTTGTGTCCCTCAGCTCCAAACCCGTTGGTTCCTACTGAAGACAGAAATCCTTAAAAACAAGTACAAATATAAAGTGTCATTAAAAAAAGAGTCATGAATTTGCCAAAAACCAGCTGGTGACTTTATTTTTATCAAACACACGGGAGAAAAGTGGTTGTAGATCAGGTTCTGTTAGGGCGCCCTCCCACTGTGCCTCCGTCCCGTGCCCCGTGCTTTAGGGTCCTTGTCCCCCCCTCCAGGCCCGTTTGTACTCACACTACCTGGGCCTTGGAGAATGCTTCTTGCTGCCTATACGTCATCACGCCGTAACACGTCACACGCATTGATGACGTCATTGCGATGCGTGGCTTTGTTTCCAGATCTTTCCGTAGACCTCTGAGTTTTTGTGCGTCTTGTCGACTGTTTTTGAATCTTTTCATCGACCAAATCTGCAGTAAACACTCCACCTCCGCATCACACCAACGTGAACCTTTCACCGCCATTGTTTGAAATGTCCGCGCATGGTCCCTCCTTCTCCAAACAGTCATCTGATTGGTTGGTTTGGCCCGTATGTTGGTGACAGACAGATGGTTTATCCAATCAGAAACCAGGATTTTCACCCCTTCACCAAAGATCTTTAAACCAGAGTTCAGATGGATCTGCTGAGACCATGAGGATCCATCTGGAGGAGTCAGGTTAGACTTTAAGTGGCTTCGAATCATTTGTGCAACAACATCAACATGTGGGCCTCATGAAAAGGTCTGTTTTAAATAGTTTCATACGACAAAAATGTCTTTCTCGGAGTTATGAGCTCATACAAATCTCCTCTTCAGTATATGACCGAATCAATAGGAGAGCGTCTATAGATGACATGATCGTGAACAAGGGGCTCAGCTCGCCCAATCAACAATTACACCAAACCATCGCTGTAGTCATAGCACAATTTGTACCAAACGTGTCCTCATATGGCTCAAGTGTTTGGGTACCTCGTCAAACAAACCCTCCAGAAAAAGCAATTACAGGCAGCACTTCACACGAGAAGCAATCAAATCTCAAAACAAGAATGACTCAGCTGTAATTATCAATCACACGTCTCACAATCACATTAATCGCCTTCACACCGAGAAGCGACCCAGATGGGATCAGAGAGGGTGCCTGTAATTAGAGCAGCGTCGTGTTATTGTCGCAGGTCTCCGGTCGAGCCCCAGCACCGGCTCCCGGGTCAATAAGTCCCAGTGAATTAGTGTTGGGAGGGGCTGATACCCGAGACGCACGGGAGTCGGTCTGAAGTTACAGCTGCAGAGAAACTGTTGATTCAAACTGTTGATTTACACAGAGAGGACGTGTTGGTTTCCGAAGCAACATAAAACTGTCTCAAAGTCCATTTCATGAGAATCTACAGCGATGCCGGCGGCTCCGCGAGGCTGCGGAGAGCCGCAGCGGTGCTTTCGGCTAAACGCTTGCTTACTTTGACGATGTGTGTGGTTTAAAAGAGTCAGACTCAGGATCAGCTGAACCCCGGTTACCATCTTTCTTATTCTACACGTCATCAAACCCTGGTGCCTACATTACCCACAGTGCAACTCAGCCACTCACAGTTCAGGCAGAGGTTGCGGCGTGCTATGCTAGTAGCAGCTAACGTGTTCTGCATAGACTTTAAAAAAAATGGACGTAGCGTCTCCGGCGGGGTCCGTTCTCTTAACTTGATCCAATCGTCCTTGCCTACGGGAGTCTTCATCTTGTCAATGGATCGGCGCCCCGAGCAGTTGGGGGTTCGGTGCCTTGCTCATCAGTGACTCTGCAGTGCCCAGGAGATGAACTTGCACCTCTCCAGCAACCAGTCCACGCTCCATTCATGGTCCACACAGGGACTCGAGCAGGCAACCCTACGGTTCCCAGTCAAGTCACCTATGGACTGAGCTACTGCCGTATCCAAAAGGGCATGTATGTGACGCTGGGGGGAGGGGCGTACGTCCATCTCGCTGAGGCAAAGCTCAGAAAGGAAACAACATGTGGGTAAAGGATATTTTCCCTTTTGTTTAACGTGAATTTACGGATCAAAGGCCCAATTTCAGGAGCCCGGTCCATATTCAACAGAAGGATCCAGAGAACAAAGAGTTAGTGAGCGGCTCGCTCCATAGCTGCTCATCTCATCCGTGGAAGCCTCCATGTTGTTTACACTGAACAGTCTCTTCTGTTTCACTTCAATCCACCAAAGAAACCAACGCTGATTGGTTCGGTCGCTGCTTAAACGTTAGCAGACTGATCTGAGATTGAAACAGGAGTTTGTGGATCCTGAGGGTTTGAGGTGGTGGATGTTGGTGGACAGTAGGTGGGTGCAGTGACTTCACAGAGTCTCGTCGTAGAGCCACTGCACTGACGTCCTGGGTGGATGGATACACCGCCGCACCGTGTAACTCCCTGCTGTGTGTGTAGGTTTGCTGCAGTGATGTGCAGCTGTACTCCGCAGCCGGCCGTGGTCAGAGGATTACATTACGTTACACAGCGACTCATGTTATTCTGTCGCCCCTCCGCGCTGATGCAAAGCAAAGAGACTTTTAGTGTTAAGAATCAGAGGAGCTTGATATAAATTTTCAAGCGACATCATCACGCACGATTAGAGATCCAGGGCATTAATCTTGTAGCGGAGGAGTCGGAACAATTCAGCGGCATCAGTGTCCTTCAGCCGCCGCTAAAAACCTCCGTGAATTAATTCCACGTCAGCCGTCAGTCATCCTGAAGGAGTCGTCGGCTCAGATCACCAGTAAATACCCCTGAATTGCAGAAGAGCCCCCGCGTTTGTCACCGCGGGACCGTTCCTGCATCAATCCTTTAAAATGAGCTCATGGTACAAAGTTCATATTACGGGCAGACGTCTTTTAAGGAAGTGGAGACGTCAGAGTTTATTTGAGAAGGCAAAAGTCTCATTTATGAGGAAACAGAGGAAAATGAATGTCATGCATTTAGTGGAAGACACTTCGTTGGACTGTCCGACCGCTGAGCGCATTAAAGCCTCACTGAACAAATGAATGATTCAAAAACTCAGTGATGTGAAGAGAAGAAACGACCCGTCAGGAAAAGAAGTAAACAAACTCTTTGTTGCCCCGAAGCTTTCAATCTGAGAAAAGCACCGACTCTTTACCTTTACACCCGGCGGTGTCTCCCAACAACGACTGCAGGCTTTGTCTTTATGGGCGCGCTCACACTGTGCCTCCGACCGCGGAGGCGCGAAAAAAAGTTTGACCCCAACAAA
>NC_139838.1:29174483-29181983 GCF_963691815.1 Echiichthys vipera
GATGGAGGCGATGGAGGAGAGAAGCATCCTGAGGCAAAATGGCTGCAGCGTTGTAGACGGCGGTGGTCTGTGAGACACTAAGACGTCCAGAGTGTGGACGGAGAATTCCACACGTTGGTTTGACAGATGAGACAAAGTGACGACCGACGTCTCTTTAGTGTTTCAGGACGTCCGTCGGGGCTTTCGATGACTCGCTCGCTCCTGATATTCACGCCGTGTCCCGGTGCTCGACACTGCCCCACGGTTTCAGGTGGTACTGCAGAGTTTGCTCCGTATCTGTACGCATCCGTGAGCTTTCAGGATACGGACAGAAATACGGAGGAAATGTACGTATGGGATTCTAACGTAGAGCAGGAATGAGCCTTGACTTCACAACTGAGCCATAGTTGGTGAGTCCCGAGCGTTAGGACGTTATTCTGACGTCTGAAGTGTAAACGCAGGCTCATACTTCATGCCACCCCTGTACCCCGGTCTGGAAACACCACTGGAAGAACATGCACACAGAAGGGTCCCAGACAGCCGGTTGGTTCAAACCCTGAACCTTGTTGCCGTGAGGCGACAGTGCAAACCGCTGTACCACTGTACCCTGAGAAAAATGACAAGACTGGAGACAAGAAGAGATGGGAGCGAACCGGCGTCTCACACCTCACCCCCTCTTGTTGACAGTGACGACTCTTGAGGGAGGCAGACTTGATGTTGTCTGGGTGGCGACACACTGGACGACGTGTGCACAGAGCGTCTGAAAGGACACCCGCCACCAGAGGACTGCAGTGCTGTGACTCCATCCCCCGGGGGCCGACGCAGCCGTGTGTTGTTTTTACTCTCCGTTCGTTCGCCCGGTCTTGTCTCGTTGAATATCGACCGACCTGTGAACCCCCCCCCCCCCCCCCCCCCCCCCCCCCCCCCCCCAGAGTCCAGACTCCCACACTTGTGTCAAATAACGTCAAATGTGTGAAGCTCAAAGGTGCGAAGTGACGAGGAGTTACACACATTCTCCAGGGGCTAAAATCAGTGTGCGGAGATCCTTCTGCTTGGATAAAGGGACTTTTATCACCGTGTCTGGGGTTAAACCCAGCACCACTCGCTCCACGGCCTCTTTACACAAATACAAGATGACGTTTCTGCTCCGGCGGCAGGAAGACGGCAGCGAAGGCGCCTCGACACCAGGGTTAGAAACAAGAGTGGAGTTGAAACAACGTAATTTGATATTAAATGTGAGTGGAGTTTGTGTTACGGCTCAGAGCTGGTAAACAGGCTTCTGTGTGTGTGTGTGTGTGTGTGTGTGTGTGTGTCAGGAGGTGATTCACAAACACACAGAGAATAAAAGCCCAAACAAACGGGGTCATTAAGCTCTGGACGTGTTCACCTGAGCTGCTGAGAGTTTTTCACACACTAAATAAAACATGATCCAGGAAATCTGTCCGTGTTAATGATTAGAGCCAGACTCATACATCTGCCTATCACAGACAGATGAGCATCTACCATTTACTATCACAGGACACACATATATATGTGTGTCCTGTGATAGACTGGCGTCCTGTCCAGGGTGGACCCCGCCTCACGCCCGATGTCAGCTGGGATCGGCTCCAGTCCCCCCCCCGACAGGGACAAGAGGATGAAGATTAAGATGAAGATATATATATATATATTGACCAGTGTGAGTGCAACCGCTCCGCGTTTAGCTGCGGCACGCTGGCCGTCCACGGCCCGTTTGGGAGAGGTGGGCTTTAGTAAAGCACGTTTGCACATGTACGAGCACGAGCGTGCGCACGTGTACGAGCACGAGGCCAACGGCGGTTCTGAGGTCATTTCCTGTGCGCCTGTTGGGACATAGAAAAAAGAAGGAGGGACCATGCGCGGACATTTCAAACAATGGCGGTGAAAGGTTCACGTTGGTGTGATGCGGAGGTGGAGTGTTTACTGCAGATTTGGTCGATGAAAAGATTCAAAAACAGTCGACAAGACGCACAAAAACTCAGAGGTCTACGGAAAGATCTGGAAACAAAGCCACGCATCGCCATGACGTCATCAATGCGTGTGACGTGTTACGGCGTGATGACGTATAGGCAGCAAGAAGCATTCTCCGAGGCCCAGGTAGTGTGAGTACAAACGGGCCTGGAGGGGGGGACAAGGACCCTAAAGCACGGGGCACGGCACGGAGGCACAGTGTGTGCCCTAAGTCTGAGGACCCCTTTCACTCTCCTCACCTCTTCACGTCGCCTTCTCTGAACGCTCTCGTCCTTTCAGTCAGTTTGGCCTTAACGTCCTTGGTGATCCATGGTTTATTGTAGGCGTAGCAAGTTACAGGCCGAGCTGGAACATTGCAGTCAATGCAAAAAATGGATGTAGTCGGTGATGCGCTCAGTGAGCCCTTCGATGTCCTTCATGGGCAGATCACAGAGTGCAGGCTCAAAGCAGCCCTGCAGGGTCTCATGCGCCTCAGACCACCTCCTCAGACCACCTCCTCAGACCACCTCCTCAGTCAAATGGTCTGTATAATAATGTTCAATACCCTGAGTACCTTTGCACAGAGAAGGTAAAGCACATCCGTATCTCTGCCCCCATGAGTCATCTGTGAACGTCTCCGCTTTAAAATCGGTTTCATGTTCGACCCCAAACGTCCCGCATCAGCCCGGATGTATTAATCACGATGACTGAAGCCTGTTGTTCTGCTCCGAGCTGGTTATTGTTGTTTCTGTCTCCCGATCAAAGATGGCCGCCCAGCTCTCCTCCCATTACAGGCAAGAAAAACACAAAAAGAGTCGTTTCTCTCCACAAAACACGTCGGACAGAGTTCAAGTGTTTGACCCTCAGGATGATTACTTCTCCTTGTCTCTCTGTATGTGTGTGTGTGTGTGTGTGTGTGTGTGTGTGTGTGTGTCTGTGTCTGTGTCTGTGTGTGTGTGTGTGTGTGTTCGCAGTGACCCAGAGAAGCAGATATTGTGTAAACAGAGATAGTGTCTGAACACTGCTGTGGCTCCCGAAGAACCCTCTTTATCTTTATCTCCCCCTCTCATCTTCAGCCTCCCCCCCTCCTCCCCCCTCCTCCCCCCTCCTCCCGCCTCCTCCCCCTGAGCTCAGGGCGCTCTAGGAACATACTGATATCCCGTATCCTCCACCCCCCAACTTGTCTCACATTTTAAGATGAGAAATACAAACGAATGACGGTGCGTTACTTTTCACAATTAGGGCGCCCTCCCACTGTGCCCGTACACGTGCGCGCGCTCGTACATGTGCAAACGTGCTTTACTAAAGCCCACCTCTCCCACACGGGCCGTGGACGGCAAGCGTGCCGCTCCTAGACGTGGTACGGTTGCACTCACACTGGTCAAAGGAACCAGACTTTAGCTGTAAAACCTGTTCGGGCACGGTACGGAGGCACAGTGTGAGTGCGCCCTAAGTGTGGTCATACTTCACGTCTCCCTGCATGCGTCAGTGTCCCCACGCCACTGATGGTCTTGTCAGCGGCTGCAGTCCGTTCTCTGCCACCTCCCCGTCTGTGTGCTGCAAGAACTTTTCCTCCATGGGGGTAAAAACCATACGAGCGTAATCCAGGCAGCAGTGCTGTTCGCTCTAAAACATAATGGGAAAAGCATTTAGTAGTCTATAAATGTAACTGTTAGGAGGCCGGGCCGCCCCCGAGGGGGGACTCGGAGGTCTCAAAGACAGAGATCCTCAGATGTCGGCTAAACATTGTTATTCCTCTGGTGCCGCTACGATTCAGAGAGCAACGCCAACCATCTGGCTCTCTTTGTCTTTTCCTAAACTGCAGAAAACCCACAACAGTCCTTTTGAGGAAGGACGCGATACATCGCCTCCTAGTTCGCCCCGAGAGCCGTTAATTATTTAAGACGCACAAATCAAATCCAGAGCAAACCCCAGCAGCAGCGGCAGCAGCAGACTCTCTGCTTGTTACTGAGCCACAGCAGCAGATTCACTTTGATTCCCAGGCTTGTTGTGCGCGCTGTGCTCCGCAGCCTCGCAGCTCAGTGTCCGCTGAACAGGGGATGAATTACCCTGCGAGAAAAACCATCTGAAGGCTTTTGTGATGAAGTCCTGCGAGGCTTAAAGTCTTTTTCTCTGCTCCTCGTCTGTGTTTCAGGAGAGAATCTCATCAGGTGCTCGGCTCAGGTCGCAGCAGCAGGCGGTATTAAAATGTGCTCTTCCTCTGAATCCACTTTCCATAGACTGAACTACCTGATTGCTCTCCGGTGCGTTCCCGCCCGCTGTCTGTGAGCGGCCTCTTTATTTGCATTCAGACTGCTCCGCGATCACACGGTCGCATTTCTCAGCGCGTTCGATGTTCAATGTGCAATCGGCGAGTCAGCGCGGAGGTGGTGACAGAAATAACCCCGGCAGGTGTGACTGTACACAGCCCCCAGGTTCAGTCGCCTCGCTTCCGTTTCTAGAAGGAGAAAAATAAAAAAACGATGACAAGTCGCTTTGATTCCCCACAGCTGCTGCGAACGCTGCGCTCCGCTTCCTCTTTGAATCCAGGGGAAAGTATCAGATCTATTTCTGGCGCGTCGTCTTTCCGCAGGTGATCGTTTGTCTTCTCACACTCTGCACGGGTTGGTTTTCACCCGCTTGACGCCCCGTCACGGTCGTCCCGTTTACACCCGTAGTAGAAGGCGGGTTGTATCTGGATGATCATGCGTCTGATCGCACCTTTAACACCGACACCAGGGGCCTGAACATGTTATTAAGACCAAACTGCATCTTAACTCGTACCAACAGTATGGTCCCAGGCTTTATACTGTGTGAAATACATTTGTTGACAGTTATTTTGGAGATACTGTGTGTGTTTTTTATGCTGACTCAGCTTTATTTCATGGTGTTTCCATCGAGTGTCGCTGAATCCTGAGTCAGAAAAGCTTTTGCGGGAGTCTCACAGGTGATAGTCTTCTCATCTCATCTCATCTTCAGCCTCTTATCCGGGGTCGGGTCTCGGGGGCAGCAGCTCCAGCAGGGGACCCCAAACTTCCCTTTCCCGGGCCACATTAACCAGCTCTAACTGGGGGATCCTGAGGCGTTCCCAGGCCAGTGTGGAGATCTAATCTGTCCACCTGGTCCTGGGTCTTCCCCGAGGCCTCCTCCCAGCTGGACGTGCCTGGAACACCTCCCTAGGGAGGCGCCCAGGGTTCATCCAGACCAGATGATCCTGAACCACCTCAACTGGCTCCTTTCAACGCAAAGGAGCAGCGGCTCTACTCCGAGTTCCTCACGGATGCTGAACTTCTCCCCCTCTCTCTAAGGGAGACTCCAGACCCCCTCCTGAGGAAACACATTTCACACGCTTGGACCTGGACCTGGTTCTTTGGGTCATGCACGCTTCTCTGTGTATAATCTTTCTATAAATACAAACGTTTGCCACCAACATTTACTGCAAATGTCTTCTACGCTTTTTGTGCAACTGTACTCACGTCTGATTGGGCAGCAGCTATTGTTTCCTGGTCAGTATCATAGCAACTGTCCTAGAACAACAAATGTTGTTTATTCAACTGCACGTCACCATGGAAACCCAAGTCTATTTGTGACCACGACACAGCGTGTGTATCACTTCCACCTCGCCTGGAACCGCGCGTCACATTCCCATCAGTCAGACACTGAAGCGTATGTCAGGTGTTAGTGAAGCGGTTCATAAGGAGCCGAGGACAGATGTCTTCTGAGTGTCTTTGGGATGACGAGGCGCGTATCAACAGCCCGCTGGCTGTCAGAGTGTTCTCGCTGCACGCTGGAAGTTTCTCCTTATCTGCCAACAACAACGGAAATAGCTGCCTGCCCTGAAATAACCACAGACAACACGGGAAATATGAAAAATACAAATAACGCTGAGGTTATTCGAGAGAGAGACTCGAATACTTGTGTTGAAATAGTGAAATGAATCATGGCGTCCACACTCCTGCAGCATCTCAGGGCGCCCTCCCACTGTGCCTCCGTTCCGTGCCCCGTGCTTTAGGGTCCTTGTCCCCCCCTCCAGGCCCGTTTGTACTCACACTACCTGGGCCTCGGAGAATGCTTCTTGCTGCCTTTACGTCATCACGCCGTAACACGTCACACGCATTGATGACGTCATGGCGATGCGTGGCTTTGTTTCCAGATCTTTCCGTAGACCTCGGAGTTTTTGTGCGTCTTGTCGACTGTTTTTGAATCTTTTCATCGACCAAATCTGCAGTAAACACTCCACCTCCGCATCACACCAACGTGAACCTTTCACCGCCATTGTTTGAAATGTCCGCGCATGGTCCCTCCTTCTTTTTTCTATGTCCCAACAGGCGCACAGGAAATGACCTCAGAACCGCCGTAGGCCTCGTGCTCGTACACGTGCGCACGCTCGTGCTCGTACGTGCTCACCTCTCTCAGACGGGCCGTGGACGGCCAGCTGGCAGCAGTTATGCGTGGTACGGTTGCACTCACACTGGTCAAAGGAACCAGACTTTACCCGTAAAACCTGTTTTGACGTGGTGCGGAGGAACAGTGTGAGTGCGCCCTCAGAGACATTTGGAAACGCTTCTTTCTTCTTTATTTCTCTTTCTTTAAATAAATTTAACAAATACAAAGATCAACGTCAACACAAACTCTAATTATACGTTTCTCATGAACACAAATTAAGACTCAGTCTGATGAAGTAAACACTCGTTTGAATCTCTCTCCTCCTGCGCTCGTCGCTGTGATTCAGTGTGAAAACTGAAGTTGCTTTTTAACCTCGTTTCCATGCAGGTTCATTTGAGTCTCTAAGTCTGTGTAATATACGGAGTGTGCACATGCAGAGGACATTAATCTCTTTACGGGTGGATGGAAACGCCCCCGCAGAGACGAGGCACAGTGTGAAGAGTGTGTGTTTTCTCCATTCACAGTTGTGAAATATGAGCGTGGAGCATTACGGAGACCGACACAGGACACTGTGTGTGTGCAGCCTACGCTCACCGTGTAGCAAAATAACATTACTCAACATCACAATGTGTTAAAACTAGTGTTAATTATACAATAATTGTCTAATTCCACAGGAACGTATCATCAAACGCAATGACTCATGTAATGAATGAATGGGTTTCAGTCAAAGCGATGTGGAAACGAGGCGTCAGTCCGTGTGTAAAAGCTGCTGAGGCGTGTCTTTACCTCTCTCTCTCTCTCTCTCCCCTCCTCTCTCTAGCGGCCATTTTGGATGACCAGTCATCGTGTGGTCGTGGTGAGCGTTTGGCGCTGGCTCTGGCGAGGGAGAACATCAACAGCCTGATGGAGGGCTCCTCCAGGGCGAGGGTGGAGGTGGACGTCTACGAGCTGCAGAAGGACTCCCAGTACGACACCACTGACACCAGTAAGTCAAAAAACGGACGTGGCGTCTCCGTCGAGGTCCGTTCTCTCAACTCGATCCAATCGTCCTCGCCTACGGGAGTCTCCATCTTGTCTGACTTTGACTCCGCCTCATTTCCTCTGACCAAAAAAGGGCATGTATGTGACGTTAAGGGGGAGGGGCGTACGTCCATCTGGCTGACGTTT
>NC_139838.1:29186983-29206983 GCF_963691815.1 Echiichthys vipera
GTTTCCATTTCCAGTATGAAGGTTACAGCGCGGCCTCGTCCACTTGAAGGCTGAAAACGTTTGATGTTCTCCACTCTCGCCTCCTGCTCCCGGCCACTTCTGTGCTTTTGATGCGTGTTTTCCTCTCCGGTGACTTTATGAGCTGAGCCGAGGCTCCGGGTTCATTGCTCGTGTTTATCTGCTCGCCTCTGGACGTTGAGCCGCTCAGTGTTGCTCTGCTCGCATTAGATACTTCACGGGCTGCCGAGTGAGTGGCTGAGTGTGCCCTAACACAGGCCGGTGTCGTTTTGATCTCGTTTCTTTGGCCAGGACTTCCCGTGGTTATTCGGGGTCAGGTGGTGTTGAATAACGCCTCAGATGTGCTTGAATGCTGAGAACTGCCGGCTGATAATCTCATGTAACGTTGGGGTGATCGGGGCATAGTTAAAAGTGTGTATTATTAAGGACAAAAGCTTGTGAGCATGTGATAGTTCAATACTAAACAGTGCACTTTACCATTGTTTTATTTATTGCAGCACTTAAAGAGCGTTAACGCAGATGTTTAAAGTGAAATTCTGATGTAAAATCATCCCAGGGTCTTTTTTCGGCAATTAAATACATCAAATAATCCTCGGAGACAGGAGAGTCGCTAACAGCCGGACGTGGCTAACAGTGATTAGCTCAGGGCAGTACGGTGAAGGCATTCAAATGTCTTTTTTAACCACTAATGCTGCTGAAACAAACAGCAAACCTCTGCAGTAATGTCAGCCCGACGTGGGCTGCTGCATGATAGGGTTAGTGGTGTGAGCCTGAAGGCAAAGCTCTGGATCTACCCTCAGTCCTGGTTCCTACCCTCACCTGTGGTCATGAAAGCTGGGTCAGGACCCAAAGAACCAGGTCCAGGTCCAAGCGGCCGAAATGTGTTTCCTCAGGAGGGGGTCTGGAGTCTCCCTTAGAGAGAGGGGGAGAAGTTCAGCATCCGTGAGGAACTCGGAGTAGAGCCGCTGCTCCTTTGCGTTGAAAGGAGCCAGTTGAGGTGGTTCAGGATCATCTGGTAAGGATGAACCCTGGGCGCCTCCCTAGGGAGGTGTTCCAGGCACGTCCAGCTGGGAGGAGGCCTCGGGGAAGACCCAGGACCAGGTGGAGAGATTAGATCTCCACACTGGCCTGGGAACGCCTCAGGATCCCCCAGTTAGAGCTGGTTAATGTGGCCCGGGAAAGGGAAGTCTGGGGTCCCCTGCTGGACCTGCTGCGCCCGAGACCCTGGATAAGGGGCTGAAGATGAGATGAGATAAAGCATTTCAGTGAACAAACACTTCATGTCTCTTCTCTTCTGACACTTTTAACCATGAATCCGTATTTATTGAGGCCTGCCACTTTTTCACACGTCACTTCCTGATTTCTGACTCCTCCCCTCAGGCCTGCTGCGATTGGAGGAACTGGTCCACCGCTTCCTCATCTCCAGGGAGACGCTGTCGGTGCGGATGCTGGACGACAGCCTGGACCCCACCCCCCTGCTGAAGGAGATCCGTGACGACAAAGTGGCCACCATCATCATCGACGCCAACGCCTCCATCTCCTACCACATCCTCAGGAAGGTCAGGATGTCGGCTACACGTCTTCACTAATCCCTAAAGTTTGATTTCAGGCTGCAATTAGTGTGTTTTTAATGTGAAAATGAGCCAAGACGAGTCATTTAAACGATATTACCGCCATGTTTTCACCATTATAATGCATTAATATAGAACAGCACTGTTTGTGTGAGTGTGTTTGGGAAGAAGTCTCTTCAACAGTTCAGTAACTGTAGTGGGTTTCTCAGGGCGCCCTCCCACTGTGCCTCTGTCCCGTGCCCCGTGCTTTAGGGTCCTTGTCCCCCCCTCCAGGCCCGTTTGTACTCACACTACCTGGGCCTCGGAGAATGCTTCTTGCTGCCTATACGTCATCACGCCGTAACACGTCACACGCATTGATGACGTCATGGCGATGCGTGGCTTTGTTTCCAGATCTTTCCGTAGACCTCAGAGTTTCTGTGCGTCTTGTCGACTGTTTTTGAATCTTTTCATCGACCAAATCTGCAGTAAACACTCCACCTCCGCATCACACCAACGTGAACCTTTCACCGCCATTGTTTGAAATGTCCGCGCATGGTCCCTCCATCTTTTTTCTATGTTCCAACAGGCGCACAGGAAATGACCTCAGAACCGCCGTAGGCCTCGTGCTCGTACACGTGCGCACGCTCGTGCTCGTACACGTGCAAACGTGCTTTACAAAAGCCCACCTCTCCCAAGCGGGCTGTGGACGGCAACCGTACCGCTCCTAGGCGCGGTACGGTTGCACTCACACTGGTCAAAGGAACTAGGTTTACCTGGTTTCCTGTGGACGCAGAGGTTAAGGAGTCGAGGCCGAGTGGAAGGAAACTTTTTAAGAACGACAGAGAGAAAAAAGTTTGTTTTCGATCGTGTGGACGGACCCTGACACTTTGAGTGGACGGATATTGTCGGTGTTCAGCTGGTTCACAGGCCAAGCTGCAGCTCCACAGTTGTCATCATTAGTCACTTACACAGAAACACGGATAAACGAGGTTCAGGTGGAAAAAGGAAATGAAAACTCTGAGAAAGTCCAAACGGCCGGAGAGTAGTGCTGCTCCTCTGTCCGCTGGAACGGCTTCATTTCCTGCTCCGTCTGTCTGTTTCTTCTTCTGTGGTGGTTACACCAACACTCACGTTGGTTTCCTGCCAAAATGGTCGGTGGAGTCGTCTCAGACTTTACAGCCTCAAACTAAATCCAGCAGCTCTTGGCAGGTTGTAATTTCTCTCGGTGCGCGGTAACCTCGGCAGTCTGAGGCGTTCTGAATACAAAGTAAATGTCTCAGTAACGCCGTCATGTTTGTCTCTTTTTCCTCTAAAGCTCAGATCCTGCAGGCGCAACGCAGCGGAGAGAAGCTCGGCGTGTGTGGAAGGTTAATGCGTTAATACCAGATTCAGTCTGAAGCGCTCCTCTGAGAGGTTGGCGGTTCAAATCCTGCTTGTGCTCGTAGAGAGTTGTTCTGTCAGGGCGTGCTTGTAAACAGTGAAACAACAGCTGCTCAGAGACAACACGCACACGCACACACCGGAGGAAACAGCTGTTTGTTCCTCGCTAAAAACAGCCATCCATCCCTAACATTAACCACCAGCTTCTCTGCTGTACGCTCCCCGACCGCAACAACACAGAGGTTTTAACCGGAGCCACGACGCTTCACTAAACCTGAGCGAGTGTCAGATCTTTATTTTGTTGAACACTAGTTTGGTGCAGGGCTTTAATGTTAGAATCCTAACCTGGAGTGAGGAGGAGGAAAACACACATAAGGGCACACAGCGTTCACAATCCAGAGAGTCCGATGCCGCGTCATTGCATCAGTTCAACTGATTTGAACATTGAGCGCAAAGAGGCAAATCTGAGTGCCGCACGTCGTAAAGCGTTTTCATTGCGTCCATTGCACCTGGTCTGAGCGCGGCATGGGACTCCTCTCTGGATTGTGAACGCATCCTCATCCTCGTGTACTTCCTGTTTCAGGACGTGTATTTCCTGTTTCAGGACGTGTACTTCCTGTTCCAGGACGTGTATTTCCTGTTTCAGGACGTGTACTTCCTGTTTCAGGACGTGTCCTTCCTGTTTCAGGATGTTTACTTGCTGTTTCAGGACGTGTACTTGCTGTTTCAGGACGTGTACTTCCTGTTTCAGGATGTGTACTTCCTGTTTCAGGACGTGTACTTGCTGTTTCAGGACGTGTATTTCCTGTTTCAGGACGTATACTTCCTGCTTCAGGACGTGTACTTCCTGTTTCAGGACGTGTATTTCCTGTTTCAGGACGTGTACTTCCTGTTTCAGGACGTGTACTTCCTGTTTCAGGATGTTTACTTGCTGTTTCAGGATGTGTATTTCCTGTTTCAGGACATGTACTTCCTGTTTCAGGACGTATACTTCCTGCTTCAGGACGTGTACTTGCTGTTTCAGGACGTGTATTTCCTGTTTCAGGACATGTACTTCCTGTTTGAGGACGTGTACTTCCTGTTTGAGGACGTGTACTTCCTGTTTCAGGACGTGTACTTCCTGTTTCAGGACATGTACTTCCTGTTTCAGAGTGCTGACGTTACTTTCTTCTTCTCCTCCTCAGGCGAACGAGCTGGGCATGACGTCGGCCTTCTACAAGTACATCCTCACCACCATGGTAAGAGCTCTCACTCATCTTCCATTAAACACCTCTTCTTCTTCTTCTTCTTCTTCTTCTTCTTCTTCTTCTTCTTCTTCTTCCTCTTCTTCTTCTTCTTCTTCTTCTTCTTCTTCTTCTTCTCCTCCTTCTCCTTCTCCTTCTTCTTCTTCTCCTCCTTCTTCTCCTCCTCCTCTCCTCGTTTTTCTCTTCTCATCAAAGATGCGCGCCGCTCCCGCCGCCGTTTGTCATCGTTATAATTCCGCTGTCTGCCGTTGTGCCCTTGTGCACGGAGACTTTGCGTGGATAATAACTCGTCTCGATCGGCGCCTCGTCTCCAAACGCCGGCGTGTCACGGGCTTTAACGGAGCCTCTAGCAAGGGCACCGCATGCCGCGCTCGCACACCAAGGGCGAAAGTGCCATTCTCGCTTCCTCCGGCAGAACCCTGGACACCAACCAAGAGTAAAAAGGATTCACACACACACACACACACACACACACACACGCACACACACACACACCTGCAGCACTGTTTATGACCTACCTTTAACTTTGTATTAAACACGCTCTGCTGACTGTGACAGGACGGCAGACTGTGCGTTCACCGCTGTTTGGCTTTGAGACGTCTGAGCGCGGAGACGATGGAAAGATCTTATCGCGTAAAACCTCTGAATAAAATCTGGTTTCAGAGCGGGAACACACGTCAGACTTAAAGCTGCAGTAATCAGAGTGTTTACACGAACACCCGAGCCTCTCTTTAGCTCCTAGTTTCACCTTCTCTGGAGGGAACAACAGACCCTGACCACAGAAATGTGAAACAACCACAGAGACACGCAAAAAAGACTCAAAATAGACGAAAAAAAACAACCCAATCACAATCAAAAGAGATTTCATGACCACAACGAGACACAAAATGACCACATTGAAGCCTAGAACCTCTAACAGTCGGTGCAAAATGACCAAAAATGACACAAAAACAACCACAAAATATCAAAAAATGAATGCAAAATGAATCCAAATTAACGCAAAATTGTTAAACGTCGAGGTCTTTGAGACTTGGTAACATGGTGGACGATCATTGTGAAGACAATAATACGATAAGATGCCAATAAGGTAAGAAGGCATTACTAAAACAGGGAGACAATAAGGTAAACTGACAGTGAGACGACGTAACAACAGACGTAAACGTGACACCCCCAAAGAAATTTCAGTCCAAAGCAACTGGACTTGGTTCTTTGTCTAGGAAGACGTTTCACCTCTCATCCAAGAGGCTTCATCAGTTCATGTACGCATCTGACCAGGACCAGGACCAGGACCAGGCTGGGACTGGACCAGGACCAGGCTGGGACTGGACCAGGACCAGGACCAGGCTGGGACTGAACCAACTAACTGGAGTGAGATCCAGGTATTTAACCTCTCACAAGGCCGATGATGTCACAGAAACCCTTTGTGCCCTTTCATCCCTTCATTCAACAATCTAACCTCAAAGAACAACTGTTCACAAATGGCCTCAATAGAGCACTAAGCAAGTCCAGACCAACTGCTCATCAACGACTGGACCAGGTCCAGGACCAGGCTGGGACTGGACCAGGTCCAGGACCAGGCTGGGACTGGACCAGCACTAACAAAGTCCAAACCTACTTCCACCAATGACTGCCACTCTAACGACAGTCGTTGGCACTTGGAGCACAAAGGGTTCCAGTGACATCATCGGCCTTGTGAGAGGTTAAATACCTGGATCTCACACCAGTTAGTTGTACCAGTCCCAGCCTGGTCCTGGTCCTGGTCCTGGTCCAGTCCCAGCCTGGTCAGATGCGTACATGAACTGTTGAAGCCTCTTGGATGAGTCCAGTTGCTCGTGACTGAAATTGCTTTGAGGATAACGACGACCTGGACAAATGAGAACATTCACAGCTTTAAACGTGCCAGTTTTCTGACCACTGAGAGCTCCGTCCATGGCGTCACGCAGCGCTGCATCACTGGACAAGTCTATAAAACTTTACTGAGATCCTTGAGTCATGAATCTCACTTTTACTTTTGTCTCTAATGGAGTTCCAGACTGGGCACGATCCCTGCGGTGAGTCTGAGACGTCTCTGGTGAGGGAATCAGTCTCAGGTATTGATTCATAATCTAATCAATCCCCTGAAGATATATGACGGTCGTGTTGCCCTGAACGACGGCAGGGAACAATCTAAATCTGACTTATCGCTCTCTCACACAAACCTCAGAGAGCCGGCCTCGTTTGCCCTCACCGTCTTCCTTTTCCAAGCGAGCGTCCTGCCTGAGCGGCGCTGTAGCCTCGCCGATGTCCTTCTCTGATTCTGCCGCAGTGTTCCCTCCCTCAGCAGTGCTGGCCTCGCCGCGGCGCCTCCTCTGCCCAGCCAACTGCTCTTTGTCCCGGCTGGCAGGCCCACAGACTGACTGTGTACTTGGCTGTAGCTGAAATTGATTTGGCAACTGGAAACCGCACCAGCAGAAAAACAACAAAAGCAGCAGCCGCAGCAGCAGCTTCCCGACAGGCCGGGATGCGGTTAAGTAAATAAGTGCGTGAGGGATTCAGGGAAAAGAAAGCGAGCTTGCACACACACACACACACACACACACACACGAGAGCAGTTGTGCTAAACAGCTGGACACAAGAAAGGCTCCAGGGTTTTTGGACCTCAGCGGTGGGAGTCAAAACCTCTACAGACGCTTTCTGCAGACCAGAGAGATCCTGGGCCAGAGTAACTCCGCTGGAGACGCAGCCAAATGACGATGTGGCAGTATAGACCTCGGTCAAGACCCTTCATTTATGTTTTCATTGAATGTGATATTTTTGTAAGATATGGGCGTCTGTGGAGAACAACCCCCCCCCCCCCCCCCCCGCCACAGCGACTTCCTGTTTGATCCAATCAGGAAGCTCCGTCAGCGTCAGTTCTCTGAGTGTCCACTAGGGGCAGGTTTCATAACAGAGCAGTTTCTCATTGAGCCCCATGTTAAACAGGCCGTTTACACAGCATCATTTAACCTGTTTAAGGACAAAAGAACATTCTAGTCTGTGTGTTTAGATCATATCTCCATGACAACACTGAGGGGGAGGGGCTAGTTTTTATTTTATTGGAGGTTAAAGTGTATGAATAATTAGGGGCGTGGCCTATTGAGTGACAGCTAGCCTCTGGCCCTCACTTCTCCTCGGAGGCTAGTTGTCAGGATTAGCATCATTAGCATGCTAACTCCGTCATCTGGACCTGGACTGCGGTCATTCGGGTGGTGGTGTTATCTTAAGTGACAAGATGGTTTGCTCTTCAATCAACTGCACAAGCAGATGGTTTTAGAACACACCGTGTTAGCGTTAGCTCTGTTATGCTAATTAAATAGCTGCACTTGCACCATGACTTGAGTACAGCCTGCTATCTATGACACAGACACTTCTCCTGAAGCATTAGTGTTGTGTTATAGCGGCCATTTTGCTTTTTCCACGTTAAACCCCATGATGCAGCACAAACACAGGCCACCTCTCTGTCCTAGCTCTCCAGCCTCAGCTTCTTCCACTGCTCTCTCTTGGAGAAGTAGTCTGGGTACATGTCCTTCTCCGAGGGGTGACAGTGATCAGGCAACCACTCAGGGAACTGCAGGGTCAAAGCAGAGCTCATCGTGAGTTCATCGTGTTACATTAGGGACGGTTTCCTGTTGGTTCAGAGGAGCAAACTTCTCCTGATACATGATGGAGATTTGTTTGAAGTCACATTTCTGATTAAAAACGACCCTCGGCTTTATGTGACAGACACGTGATTGTTTTAAATTTTATTCACAGTGCCAGATCATAACAGCAGTGATCTCAGGACACTTCACAGAGCAGGTAAAGACCACACTCTATGACTTATTTATGATTTACAGAGACCCAACAATTCCCCCGTAGAGTACGGTGGAGACGAAAACCTTCACTATAACAGACAGGAACGTCAGACAGACCCAGCTCTGTGGAGGACGCACATCTGTCTGCACCGGAGAGAGGAAGAGAGAAAAGACAGACACAAAGACACACTTCCAGAGATGAAGCAACCATAGCGTAACAGTAACTATAATAATATCTATAGTAATGTGAATATGACTTACATGTTATGGCGGTTAAAACAGCAGAACAGTAGGAACAGGCACAGTTTACTGGAACAGACTGAGCTGAAACAAAACAACGTTTCTAAACTCGTTCAGTGTACGAGCAGCTTCAGTGAGGTGTCTCTCAGCTGTGGTTGGTCCACCACAGAGAGTAGACGGGGCTACCACTAGAACAGTGACTATGGGAGAACAAACAAGAGAGCGGTGAAAGTCTAACCTGACTCCTCCAGGTGGATCCATCCTCCTGGTTCTCCTGGTCTCAGCAGATCCATCTGAACTCTGGTTTAAAGATCTTTTGTAAAGGGGTGAAAATCCTGGTTTCTGATTGGATGAACCATCTGTCTGTCACCAACATACGGGCCAAACCAACCAATCAGACCACTGGAGCGTGTGACGTGCTAACAGCGTGGAGGCAAAGCTCAGAAAGGAAACAACATGTGGGTAAAGGAGATTTTCCCTTTGTGTTTAACGTGAATTTACACATCAAAGGCCCAATTTCAGGAGCCCGGTCCATATTCAACAGAAGGATCCAGAGAACAAAGAGTTAGTGAGCGGCTAACGATATTAGAGCTACAGCTGTGTGAAATGTGTCTGGATCAGGTCGCATTTGCACGTGTTACATCACACTTAAATCCGCCTCAACACCAACGCTGATTGGTTCAAACTGGTCAAACTTCTCCAAATTACCAAACTGATCTGAGAGTAAAACACGATGGAGCTCAGAGATCAGGACGGACTCATGAAAAGACTGAACAGATGATGATCCAAAGACACACCTGCAGCTTCTGTTAATCACCAAAGAGAACCGAATGGAGACCTGAAAGAAAATCGATCATAAAGTCGATGTTTAGATTACTTCACAATCACATTGATCCTTGTTTTCACGTCGGCTGAGTAAAGTTAAGATGCAGAGTGAAAGCAGCATCTTTTCTGCTTGTGTCAGCAGATCGCTCCGAACACGACCTCACAGCTGAGGCTAAATGTTTCCTCGCAGCATCTGTTTGGGAGCAAACACGAACCGGCGGTTTGATTCTGGTTTGTTTCAACAGCGACTAGCCTCCGAGGACCGTTCCCAGCTCTCTGAACGTCCCCGGTGTTTGATGTCCATCTTTTTTTAAAGCTTTCTTTTTCTCTGTGAGCTCTGAATTTAAAAATACTCGACTCGACTCGCCTGCGTGTCGTGATAGTTGGTCTTTCAATCTGCACTTGCCTGGGATCTCCTTCCCACTGCCCTCCTCCTAAACGGCCTAAATGTCTCTCTGTCTGTCTGTCTTCTGTCCTCAGGACTTCCCTCTGCTGCGGCTGGACGACGTGGTGGACGATCAGTCCAACATTCTGGGCTTCTCCATGCTGAACCGCAGCCACCCCTTCTACCTGGAGTTCATCCGGAGCCTGAACCTGTCCTGGAGGGAAGGATGTGACATCAGCCCGTACCCGGGACCAGCGGTGAGAGACGTTTGCACGATAGAAACCTCCCTCTGGGGTTGAAGAAGTTTACTTCACACCCTGTTCACCCTGAGAGACGTTTGTCTTGTCTTTGAACCAGGATTTAGACGAGTGAATAATGAAAGTTAGACATCTTTTAAAAAGTGTCCCCACAGGTTGTTTGTATCAGGCCTCATTCACACAGACGAGGAGCTCTGGCAGAAGTCTTTCAGTGCGCCCTCCCACTGTGCCTCCGTCCCATGCCCCGTGCTTTAGGGTCCTTGTCCCCCCCTCCAGCCCCGTTTGGACTCACACTACCTGGGCCTCGGAGAATGCTTCTTGCTGCCTATACGTCATCACGCCGTAACACGTCACACGCATTGATGACGTCATGGCGATGCGTGGCTTTGTTTCCAGATCTTTCCGTAGACCTCTGAGTTTTTGTGCGTCTTGTCGACTGTTTTTGAATCTTTTCATCGACCAAATCTGCAGTAAACACTCCACCTCCGCATCACACCAACGTGAACCTTTCACCGCCATTGTTTGAAATGTCCGCGCATGGTCCCTCCTTCTTTTTTCTACGTCCCAACAGGCGCACAGGAAATGACCTCAGAACCGCCGTAGGCCTCGCGCTCGTACACGTGCGCACGCTCGTGCTCGCACACGTGCAAACGTGCTTTACAAAAGCCCAACTCTCCAAAACGAGCCGTGGACGGTGAGCGTGCAGCTCCTAGGCGCAGTACGGTTGCACTCACACTGGTCAAAGGAACCAGACTTTACCCGTAAAACCTGTTTGGGCACGGTACGGAGGCACAGTGTGAGTGCGCCCTTAGTCCATTTGGGCTGCAGCAGTGGAAGCTGCAGGGAAACGCTCAGTCGCTCCGTCTCTTTCGCGTGGAATGAAGTCCTTGAGCGGGACACTGAACCCAAAGTTGCTCACTGCTCCTTCAGATGAGGTCGAAGTCGACGTAGAAGTCAAACGTAGTCACTATGTTGTGCTAACGATCGTACGTGACCACTGAGCTACAAAGTTTAAACATAGTTGTTATTTACCTGCTGCTGCTCCTGAGGGTCGTGTTAAAGAGCAGGAACAGATGGTCTCTGTGGCCGTGTGTGTGTGTGTGTGTGTGTGTGTGTGTGAGTGTGTGTCCAACACTCCACGTTTCCCGTAATAACGAGAAGAAAACACACACGGAGACTCAGATTCAGCTCTGACTGCAGTGCTGTTCACGCCTTATATCTGTCGTATGTTTCTCCTCCTCCACAATGAAACGAGCCATCAGGACGAATCACTCTCCCCGGAGCCGTTCGCCTCGTTTGCAGCTTTGATATCAGCGGAGGCACGAACGCCCGAGCGCACAGCTTTAATAAAGATAATAGCAACGACAGCAGCGTCTGTCTCAATCACTGGAGACGCTGTCATCAGTGTGGAGAACGCCCCCCCGGGGATTTATTACTTACATTTAATCACTTAAGGTGCTCGACGGAGTTGTTGTGATTGTAATAAACCTTAATATTATGATGATTACAGTCATTACTTGATGATCAGATGAAGCGTTTCAGTGTGAAGTGACGGCTGGTGCAGAGAGACATGATGTTTGTCTTTAACACGTGGGGAGGGGGGGGGGGGGGTGTCAGTGTGGATGGGCGTGTAGAAAGCCCCAGACCCGGGTTCACGTCCCACATCGGAGTTGGTGGAGCTTTGCTCAGAGAAAGATTGCGGTTTTGGTCAAATACTGACACACTTCCTGTCTCGTGGTTCAGGTCAGAACTGACTCTTTCAGGATTTAACCGCCACTTCCATCTTCCCCGAACTGTAATGAGTGATTTTAATAATAAAACAGAAACATTAAAGTCCGTCTCCAGACACATGTTTAATATGTTTAAGAAAATATTAATCACAACAAACCTGTAGGAGGGGCTGAAAGCACATCTGAGACCAAGCCCCGCCCCCAGCTTCCTGTTTGATCCAATCAGGAAGCTCCGTCAGCGTCAGTTCTCCGAGTGTCCACTAGGGGCAGGTTTCATAACAGAGCAGTTTCTCATTGAGCCCCATGTTAAACAGGCCGTTTACACAGCATCATTAAACCTGTTTAAGGACAAAAGAACATTCTAGTCTGTGTGTTTAGATCAGGTCTCCATGGCAACACTGAGGGGGAGGGGCTAGTTTTTATTTTATTGGAGGTTAAAGTTTATGAATAATTAGGGGCGTGGACTCTTGAGTGACAGCTAGCCACTGGCCGTCACTTCTCCTCGGAGGCTAGTTGTCAGGATTAGCATCATTAGCATGCTAACTCCGTCATCTGGACCTGGACTGTGGTCATCCGTGTGGTGGTGTTATCTTAAATGACACGATGGTTTACTCTGCGATCAACTGCACAAACAGATGGTTTAGGAACACAACGTGTTAGCGTTAGCTCTGTTATGCTAATTAAGTAGACGCACTTGCACCACGACATGAATCCAGCCTTCTATCTATGACACAGACACTACATGCTACTGTGGAGCAGCGGGGGGCTTCGGGTCGTGAGGGTCAGTGTTTTACAGTCTATGGGCGTGGGACTGTGTTGAATATCAGTTTCATCATAAACGCTGCCTGCACTTCACTCCCGGAGCAGAGAGTTTTCTCTACTAGTGACACGGGAGAGCCAGTACCTGACTCCCGTGTTCTCGAGTTTAAATAGTGAATGTGACCAGATCTTCTCCTGACGCACTGAAAGTAACGCCTGATACGTCCTCATGACACGGTGTGTTAGTTGAATCTGGTTCATATGTGCAGCTGAGGAGCAGACGGACAGATTGTTGCGAGCTAGCGTTTCTTTTTCACTCCTTCTGTTTCTGCTTTCTCTCCTCAAACTGTAATTAGTTCTCGTCGTCCGGCCCTGAAACTATCGACCGGGAGAGAAGCTCCATCACTCCATTCGTACATTTCATCCATCTTTCTTTATCAGCCGTGGACAGACTGTGCCGCTGTGCCTCCGTACGATCGCTCGGATTCTCTCAGAGCGTCGGTTCGACTGACAACTGACCAAACAGACCAGAACGCCAGGCTGTGATACGGTCACCGAGCCGTACGAGGCTCATGCTGAACGCCGCTGATAGCAGCAGCGCGACATATCATTCCCAGACGCCCTCGTCTGTAGGAGCAAACACGCAGACACTATTTTCTACAGGACGAACGATTTAAGATCAAATGACAAAGAGGAGTCGTCGCCTCTGCAGCTCGATGGAGCTTTGGATCCTCTTTTAGGTCCTCAGGAGGAGGTGGAGACCAAACCAGAGTGAATACCGGCCTCTTGTCAAACTCGTGGTATTTTGAGCCTAAACTCGTGATATTTTGAGCCTAAACTCGTGATAATTTGAGCCTAAACTCGTGGTATTTTGAGCCTAAACTTGTGATAATTTGAGCCTAAACTCGTGATAATTTGAGCCTAAACTCGTGGTATTTGGAGCCTAAACTCGTGATAATTTGAGCCTAAACTCGTGATAATTTGAGCCTAAACTCGTGATAATTTGAGCCTAAACTCATGGTCTTTGGAGCCTAAACTTGTGATAATTTGAGCCTAAACTCGTGATAATTTGAGCCTAAACTCGTGATAATTTGAGCCTAAACTCGTGATATTTCGAGCCTAAACTCGTGGTATTTTGAGCCTAAACTCGTGATAATTTGAGCCTAAACTCATGGTCTTTGGAGCCTAAACTTGTGATAATTTGAGCTTAAACTTGTGGTATTTTGAGCCTAAACTCGTGGTATTTTGAGCCTAAACTCGTGATAATTTGAGCCTAAACTCGTGGTATTTTGAGCCTGAACTCGTGATAATTTGAGCCTAAACTCGTGGTATTTTGAGCCTGAACTCGTGATAATTTGAGCCTAAACTCGTGATATTTTGAGCCTAAACTCGTGGTAATTTGAGCCTAAACTCGTGATAATTTGAGCCTAAACTCGTGATAATTTGAGCCTAAACTCGTGATATTTTGAGCCTAAACTCGTGATGATTTGAGCCTAAACTCGTGGTAATTTGAGCCTAAACTCGTGGTCAGCTGGTCCAGTGTTGTGTGTCCTCTATTCTTTGATTCTGTGTGTTGCAGCTGTCATCGGCCCTGATGTTCGACGGCGTTCACGTGGTGGTGGGCGCCGTGCGGGAGCTGAACCGCAGTCAGGAGATCGGAGTGAAGCCGCTGAGCTGCACGTCGCCGCTCATCTGGCAGCACGGCACCAGCCTCATGAACTACCTGCGCATGGTAAACACACAGCAGAGAGAGAGAGAGAGAGAGAGAGAGAGAGAGAGGAGAGAGAGAGAGAGAGAGAGAGAGAGAGAGAGAGAGAGAGGAGAGAGAGAGAGAGAGAGAGAGAGAGAGAGAGAGAGAGAGAGAGAGAGAGAGAGAGAGAGAGAGTGAGAGAGAGAGAGAGAGGTAGTATCTCCCTCTCTCTCCCTCTGGCATCTTTCCCTCTCTCCCTCCTTCTTTCCTCTTAAATTTCTATGTTCATTTGATTTCCTCTCGTCCTCCTCTTTCCTATTTCTGTCTGTCTCACACTTCTCGTTCCTCCCATCCACTGAGCATGCCTCCCCCCTGCGTCCTCCCTCCCTCCCTCCCTCCCTCCCTCCCCCCTCCATATTGTTTTTGTTGCTCTCGGTGCATCACTTCATCATCTCCACACTGTTTTTGGCAGCAACCAGAGACCTCTCTCCCCCGTCCTCTCCGTCTCTCTCCGTCTCTCTCCGTCTCTTTTTGGAATGTAATTCATCTTGAGTCACACACACACACACAGACACACACACACACACACACACACACACACACACACACACACACACACACACACACACACACACACATACATATTATACTGTATGTGCACTCAATTTCACTCACTCAGGCAAGAAATGCACGCTTGACTGCACATGTGTTGCACGATCCTGCACACACACACAGGTGCACACACATGCACACACACACACACAAACACACACACACACACACGCACACACACGCACACACACTGTCACTGATCTAATGAACTGTGTGTCTTCTTCTTCTTCCACGTTTCCTTTCTGAAACAATCACCTCGCCGTGTTACGTTCAGCTGCTGCAAACACTTTCCGTCTTCTTCAGCGGGTCACGGCGCTCCGACATCACGGCGCTCGATATCACGGCGCTACGATATCACGGCGCTCCGATATCACGGCGCTCCGATATCACGGCGCGTTCTTTTTCAAGGTCACGTGACACAACGACGAGTACACTTGGACGTACCAGTGTGTTAGGGGTGTAACGGTACACCAGAGTCACGGTTCGGTACGTACCACGGTTTTAATGTCATGGTGCGGTTCAGAGTTAAGGGGCATTTGCCCGTTGTGAATTCCCAGGTCGGGGTTGTTGAACAGTGTTGGGAGCCTGGTTTGCACAGCTTGGTTTGCTTCACAGCAACAGTGACAGTAACCATAGTAACACATGTGTATAGTAACCTGTGTGTGTCCAACACCTGGGATTTGAACGACAGGGAGGCGTCTGCAAAGCTCCGGTTTCGTGTTGTCGTTGGTGATGCAGCTCCCTCTCTGCTCGCCGGACATCGATCCACACAGTCGTGTTCCCGGGTGTGCGGAGCGTCCTGTGCTACAGCTCTGCCTGCCGATGTTTTTCCCAGGATGGTCGGGGAAGGTCCCGCCTTTTTCACCTCTGAATGGCGAGAAGGGCCCTCCTCTGATTGGATTTGGCCGTGAACCGTCACCTCACGTTCATGGCTGTCTGTTCTGATCGTCTTTACAACGGAAGTAAACTAAATCAATCCAACACTCACTCATCTTCAGCCTCTTATCCGGGGTCGGGTCGTGGGGTCAGCAGCTCTAGCAGGGGACCCCAAACTTCCCTTTCCCGGGCCACATTAACCAGCTCTAACTGGGGGATCCTGAGGCGTTCCCAGGCCAGTATGGAGATCTAATCTCTCCACCTGGTCCTGGGTCTTCCCCGAGGCCTCCTCCCAGCTGGACGTGCCTGGAACACCTCCCTAGGGAGGCGCCCAGGGTTCATCCTTACCAGATGATCCTGAACCACCTCAACTGGCTCCTTTCAACGCAAAGGAGCAGCGGCTCTACTCCGAGTTCCTCACGGATGCTGAACTTCTCCCCTCCAGCCAACCCACACAGGTATCCAGGACTGCCTACCTGGGTTTCACACCTTCTTCAGAGCTTCAAAACCACACAGGAAATTAAGCTAGTCTTCAAAACCACACAGGAAATTAAGCTAGTCTTCAAAACCACACAGGAAATATGAAGACGGTCACGACACCCACAAAGGAATCACCGGACCTTTACACGAGATATGATTTAAAAATCACAGTAGTCACGTTTAAAATATACGGAGCGTCGGCTGTCCAGCACCCGTTCCTGACATCAGGCAGGATCCTGTCCTCCTTGGTGGAGCGGATCTTTCCTTACCGGTTAAACCTTCAGTAGGGACTCAGGCCTGATCAGCAGAGCATCTATTTTTAGTCATTTTGCATCTTTTTTTGGTGGTTTTGCATCTATTTTTAGTCATTTTGCATCTTTTTGTGGTGGTTTTTCATCTATTTTTAGTCATTTTGCATCTTTTTGTGGTGGTTTTGCATCAATTTTTAGTCATTTTGCATCTTTTTGTGGTGGTTTTTCATCTATTTTTAGTCATATGCATCATTTTGTGGGGATTTTGCATCTATCTTTAGTCATTTTGCATCTTTTTGCACAGAGAATCACATCTGTTCAGGCTGATACAGGCTGATACAGAGCACACATCTCTTTATAGGTAAAAGCAAATCTCACACACCCACAGACGGCGTCCTTGAAGGCCTCGGTGCTCTTCTGCTTGTAGTTTCCGTATCTTCTGACTGCTACACTTTTATCTCTGCTCTGCAAACACTCTCACTGTGGTTTCAAGGCTGAGGAACAAGCACCTGCTGTCTGCATAATACATGACAATTACAATGAGCACAGGGTATAAATGTGCTACTTTTAACCACTACGCTTTAACCACTGTAACAATCAGCACATGTACGTCTATCCTGCAACAGTCTCTCAGATCGTGTCTTCACTAAGTTGCGTGCGTACGGGAGAGATGCTACCAACGGACGCTGTCGCCTTTCTCCAGATCGCTTCAGCACAAATACGTTTATCATTCAACTCTGACAAAAATGAACTCTGAATCGGGCGGAACAGTGGAGTGGTGGTTAGCACTGTTGCCTCACAGCGAGAGGGTTCCTGGTTTGAATCCCGGCTGGGGCCCTTCTGTGTGGAGTTTGCATGTTGTCCCCGTGTCTGCGTGGGTTTTCTCCGGGTTCTCCGGTTTCCTCCCACAGTCCAAAGACGTGCAGGTGTTCGGTTCATTGATGACTCTAAATCACCCGTAGGTGTGAATGGTTGTCTGTCTCTGTTCGTCTCTATGTGTCCTGTGATAGACTGGCGTCCTGTCCAGGGTGGACCCCGCCTCACGCCCGATGTCAGCTGGGATCGGCTCCAGCCCCCCCAACGACCTCGACAGGGACAAGAGGCTAAAAATGAATGAATGAATTACGTTTCATGAACATAGCATCCATGTAACGGCACGCTCAGTGTGTGTGAGCGGTGCAACCCTCCTCAAGCTTTTCCACAAATGTGCTACAGAAGCTTTCAGGTCCCACCTCGGTCCAACACCGCTGTCCTTAATTCAGACATAAAGGACAGTTTATGAGTTCCACGTCGGTCCTCACTGACCGAAGCTCCTGAGCCTCGTCGTCTCTCCACTTACACAGTTACGCATGTGCGTGTGAATCACCGTCTTCTCCCTCGGAGGTTTGTTTTCTTTTGAAGTGTGTCCAGTTTTGGGAGTAGAGGGCGTCACGTGACTGACGATGAAACCTCAGATCAAACGCTCTTTACACTTCGCTGCTGGGACGGTAAACGCCACTCGATGCCGACTGAATCCGCCTTCTGCGTGTGTGATAGCTTCAGGTTTGTGGTGTGTGTGTGTGTGTGTGCATGTGTGTGTGACCAGGGCTTCTGTTTGTCCCTTCAGGTGGAGTACGACGGTCTGACGGGTCACATCGAGTTCAACAGCAAAGGCCAGAGGACCAACTACACCCTGAAGATCCTGGAGAAACACCCGGGGGGCCATAAAGAGGTCAGAGGTCAAATGGGGTCAAGTGGGAGACGGACAGGGGCCGGGTTTAAATTTACATTTCAGGCATGAATTAGTCGTTTGAAGTAGAAAGTCAATTGATGTTGAAGAGGCAGGATCGGCTCCCTGTGACCGCAGAGAGCAGGGAGTCAATGCTGCCGTCGCCTTAACCTTCAGGGTCAGGTGCTGGTCCACCGGCCACGGCTTCACCGTAAGCACTTCCCTCATTTATTCATCAATGAAATCGATGTAAACACACTTTGTCCGCGTGGCTCCGGTGTTGCTGTGTGACCTCAGATGAACACTGAAAGGTCAGAGGTCAATTGAGGTTGCCGCGGGGTCACAGAGGTTTAAGTGTGCGAGTAATGTGGTGGCAGAGATTCCCACTTGATTTATGTGATGGCTTTAACACAGTTAGCCTGCTAGCATGGCTCTGCTAGCATGGCTCTGCTAGCATGGCTCTGCTAGCATGGCTACCGACCAGCATCCGCAGGTGTATTCTATTTTCCCTACGTCTATTTTCAGTCATTTTGCGTCTTTTTGTGATGGTTTTGCATCTATTTTTAGTCATTTTGCGTCTTTTTGTGGTGGTTTTGCATCTATTTTTAGTCATTTTGCATCGTTTTGTGGTTGTTTTGCATCTATTTTTAGTCATTTTGCGTCTTTTTGTGGTGGTTTTGCATCTATTTTTAGTCATTTTGCGTCTTTTTGTGGTGGTTTTGCATCTATTTTTAGTCATTTTGCATCGTTTTGTGGTTGTTTTGCATCTATTTTTAGTCATTTTGCATCGTTTTGTGGTTGTTTTGGATATATTTTTAGTCATTTTGCATCTTTTTGTCGTCATTGTGGGTCATTTGTAGTCCTTCCTGGTTTGGACATTTTGCATCTCTGTTATTGTTTTACACTTTTTTGTCATTTTGCATCACTTTGCGGTGGTTTAACATGTATATCTTATAATTTTTACATATTTTATAGTCGTTTTGTGCATTTTTGTCGTCCTTTTGCATCTTCTGGTTATTTTGTGGCGGTTATTTGTCGTTTGATGTGTTGTATGTTTTTGTATTTGTAACTTTTAATTTCTCTCTGTCATTGTTTTACTCATACTTTGTGTGTCAGTGCCTCTGAGCCTGAGCCTGATCGATTCTCCACCCGTGCCTAAAACTCACTAATTACCACACGTTTGTTTAATCCGCACGTCCTGGAGCAACAAACATGTAAATATTCAAAGTGACTCGTTTGACTTGTTTATGAAAAGCGTTCATGATCAGAGAAACTATGAAAACTGGTATTTTTGTCTCTGGAGTCACGTTTGATTTTTCAGGCTAAAAACAGGAATCAAACACGGGAGAGGGCGGACGTGATTAAAGGGCGGGGAGGACGAGGGGGCGCGTGAGCTGCACCGCACACAGATGAGTTTTCACACCGCGATGGGGAGGGAGGGGCCGCGGCTCTTTATCAGCCTGTCCCCGGGCGACAGCGTCCTAACTGCTAACACACACACACACACACACACACACACACACACACACACACACACACACACACACACACACACACACGAGAGGTCGGCGCTCACGTCGTATTTATGACCTCATTTAACCTGCTGAATGAGCCGGGAGGAGCCGGACCCTCCTCATTGATCTGAACATCGATTCCTCTCCTCGAGCGTCTCTCACACACGTTTACGTTTGATCTCTTCGTCCGTTCTTTCTTTTCTTCACTGTGGTTTTATTTCTCCATCTCTTTCTTCGCCTTTGATCCTGTATCTCAATAACGATATATATATGTATATACTCTGGATCTGGTCTATGGGGGTCTTAAGGATCTGGTCTATGGGGGTCTTGAGGATCTGGTCTATGGGGGTCTTAAGGATCTGGTCTATGGGGGTCTTAAGGATCTGGTCTATGGGGGTCTTGAGGATCTGGTCTATGGGGGTCTTAAGGATCTGGTCTATGGGGGTCTTGAGGAAAGTGTGCCGGGTCCATGGTTTGATCCCCTGGGAGTTAAAAACTGAGCCAAACCGGCAAAAATGATTAAAATGTGCAGTGAAATCAAAGGGAGGGAGCAGAAACCGCTGAAATGGATCCATGACGATAGAGTGGAACAGAGAGCACAGAGGATTTTAGCTGATCCCGGTCCCCAAACCCCAAACCTCAAAACCCCCGTCAGGACGTTGCTCA
>NC_139838.1:29214483-29231983 GCF_963691815.1 Echiichthys vipera
AAACAGTGCATGTGCACAGAAACAGTACATGTGCACAGAAACAGTACACGTGCACAGAAACAGTACATGTGCACAGAAGCAGTACACGTGCACAGAAACAGTACATGTGCACAGAAACAGAACATGTGCACAGAAACAGCAGATGTGCACAGAAACAGTGCATGTGCATAGAAACAGTACATGTGCACAGAAACAGTACATGTGCACAGAAACAGTACACATGCACAGAAGCAGTGGCTGTGCACAGAGACAGTACATGTGCACAGAAACAGTACATGTGCACAGAAACAGTACACGTGCACAGAAACAGCTGATGTGCACAGAAACAGTGCATGTGCACAGAAACAGTACATGTGCACAGAAACAGTGCATGTGCACAGAAACAGTACACGTGCACAGAAACAGTGGATGTGCACAGAAACAGTACACGTGCACAGAAACAGTACATGTGCACAGAAACAGTACATGTGCACAGAAACAGTACACGTGCACAGAAACAGTGGATGTGCACAGAAACAGTACACGTGCACAGAAACAGTGGATGTGCACAGAAACAGTACATGTGCATAGAAACAGTACATGTGCACAGAAGCAGTAGATGTGCACATAAACGGTACATGTGCATAGAAACAGTACATGTGCACAGAAACAGTACATGTGCACAGAAACAGCGGATGTGCACAGAAGCAGTACATGTGCACAGAAACAGTACATGTGCACAGAAGCAGTACATGTGCACGGCCTAAATGCACAGAGAAGCGTGTCCTAACTGGAGGTGGGACTACTTTCAGCTCCGTGATTTACCCACTGAGCCTCACCACGAACAAAAGCCCTTATCTGGCAGTTTTAGTGCCGCGCTGTCCCCCGGAGAGAGCCGCGCAATAACAATCCACCGTTAACTTGTAAAGAATTCAGTAACAACTGCGACTTCTGTACAATAAAAATCAATATTTCATTAAAACACCTCGGCATCTCTGCAAAGAGGGTTCAAACATACACAGAACACAAAGGTGCTGCCTTTAACTCCGGCTCCTCGGGCTGAAAGAGAGAGAGAGAGAGTTGGATCGGCTCATTTGAGAGATGGCGGTGTAACTGGAGCCGCTTCCACGTGCCGAAGTATCCGTCAGAGCCGACAGTGACCGTCATCTGCACATGTGCCGCTGCGGAGAAACACACAGGTGCACTTTTATAGGAGGGGCAGCTCATCATCGTGAATCACATCATTTCATGGGATACGTTGATGCGACCGCCCCGAGACTCATGGGAACTACAGTCTAGGTTTAACAGGAAGAGGAAAGATGGATGCTGATGTAGAAACACTGATGAAGACACAAGATCAGATCCTAATGTCTCAGTAACCCGGGGTTACTGAGACATTAGTGATGTTCAGCCTGTGTCTGTCTGTCTGTCTGTCTGTCTGTCTCTGCAGCAGAGAGAGAGAGAGACAGGTAGAGCTGAGGAATCCAACTGTGCTGACGCTAAAACCAACTCCTCTCCCTGTCTCTCTCTCTGTCTTCCTGTCTGTCTCTCTCTGTCTCCCTGTCTGTCTGTCTCTCTGTCTGTCTGTCTCCCTGTCTGTCTGTCTCTCTGTCTGTCTGTCTCCCCGTCTGTCTCTCTCTCTGTCTCCCTGTCTGTCTGTCTCCCCGTCTCTCTGCAGAAAGCGGACCTGGCAGCTGCCGGCTTCACCATCACCTCAGAGAGAGAGAAGGTGATCGATTTCTCCAAACCCTTCATGACTCTGGGCATCAGCATCCTGTACCGGGTCCATCTGGTGAGTTCACCTCCGCACCTCCGTGTCTTTACCTCTGAACCCAGCTGATCACATCTCTGTGGAGCTCTGCAGCTGGAGCTCTGCAGCTGGAGCTCTGCTGCTGGAGCTCTGCTGCTGGAGCTCTGCAGCTGGAGCTGGAGCTCTGCTGCTGGAGCTCTGCAGCTGGAGCTCTGCAGCTGGAGCTCTGCAGCTGGAGCTCTGCTGCTGGAGCTCTGCAGCCGGAGCTCTGCAGCTGGAGCTCTGCAGCTGGAGCTCTGCTGCTGGAGCTCTGCAGCCGGAGCTCTGCAGCTGGAGCTCTGCAGCTGGAGGCGACCACAGTCTCGGGTCACACAGTCAAACTGAGAATATTCCAGCAACCAGAGAGATCATAGAGGGGGAGAAAGTGCTGGGAGAGCAGATGAAAGCAGAGCTGGGGAGCTGCTGCTTGGAAAATATTGGTTTTTCAGCCTCTGAGGGAGAATCAGTGACTCTGCGTCTCTGACTGGAATTACAAACATGGACTTGGGGCTCGTGCGCTCCCTGTGAGTCTGACGGAGACCTGCTCAGGTTGGGATTGGGGTGAGCAACCTGCAAACAGGCAGCGAGTCCGTTCTGCGTTTGCATAGAAGACAGAGCGAGGACGGCGTCTTCCCTGCGTCAAACACCCTGAAGTCACATCAACAATTATCTCTGCTTCCAGGGAAACGTGTGTGTGTGGGAAAGAAGCCCGTCAGTGAGGACGTCGACACATAAGAAGAATAAATACTTGAGAATGTGATGAAATCCAGAACGGTAACTCTGTAAGACGCTGAGTGAAGCGCTCTGAGCCGATCCTGCCTCAACATTGATGCGCTCACGTTCTCCCTCCATGAACTCGTGTTGTGAGTGTGCAACATGAAAGTCTGGAGAATCATTAAAGTGTGGGTCAGATGTTTGAAGTGGGGTGGGATGAGGTGTGTTCTCTGCGGTAGACGAGGGTCAGACGCAGCAGCAGCAGCAGGAGGACGACTGACGCAGGAGCGAGTGAGTTTAAATATTTCCTCCTCAAAAATACTACAGAATAGTTTCAGTTTGATTTAAGGTGGACCGAATGATTCATGAAAGAAAACACTCCACCTTAAATATTCGAGGAGCTGTAAATGTGTGTGTGTGTGTGTGTGTGTGTGTGTGTGTGTGTGTGTGTGTGTGTGTGTGTGTGTGTGTGTGTGTGTGTGTGTGTGTGTGTGTGTGTGTGTGTGTGTGTGTGTGTGTGTGTGTGTGTGTGTGTGTGTGTGTGTGTGTGTGTGTGTGTGCGCGTGCGTGCGTGCCTGCGTGTGTGTGTGTGTGTATGGAGCATGCAGCAAAGGACCACAGGTGTCAGAAATTCAACCCAGACTCGTGCACAGATCATTTTCTTCTTCACCACTGGATAAAAGTGTCGACTCTTCCTCGCCGTGTTGTTGTGGCGTCTGTTCGACCATACGTCACTTCCTGCTGAGAGCTGCATCCAATCAGCATTCAGGTAAACCTCAGGGCCGTGTTCTACCCGCTCAGCCGGCCTCCTGAGCGACTCACGTGCAAATCAGGGGCGTTTTTGGGCGAGCTGGATCCGCCTCATTCAGGGCAGTCGACCACAGTGGAGACGTACCTCATGTGGCCACGAGCAGAAGCGGGTCGGCGCCGCGTGAACGTGCGTCTTAACTGCAAATGTGAATAAAACATTAATTCAATGATAATGAAGCGTCTCCTCTGAGGCGGACGGATGATGTGCTGCAGTGTGGCTGCCTGCAGACACCGTACATCTGCAGCTCATCAGTATTCCCCTCCACCATCTGTCCTCCATGTTTGATCCCGTCCACTGTTAGCGCCTCAGTGTATCCACTCGGTGATCACTCAGTTGTTTAATGTGCGTGCAGCCGAGGCAGCGGCGGCGGCGTCCCAACTTCATTCTCTTTAAGTGTTTATTTAAAGATTAAGTCGAGCGAGAGCACATTGTTAGTCATGGTTACGGCCCGCGGGGGTGATTTACACCACAGAGCCGACGAGCGGGCACAGATGTGTGTGTTTGCGGTCAGGAGGAGGAGGACGTTAGCTTCCTGGACCGGTCTGAGTCGGGGAATTTGAACCGGGACTCCGTAAATCCACTCCACTAAACAGCAGCCTGCTGTTGTTAAGTGCAGCACTGATGACCATTGTTCACAGTAGATAGACTGGTTAACAGGCCGTGCTGCTGATGGCACACACACACACACACACACACACACACACACACACACACACACACACACACACACACACACACACACACACACACACACACACACACACAGGGCTCTGCTCCCAGAATGGCCCTCTGTTCCTCGTGTCCGATGATTAGCCGCTTTAGTGTTGCGTAATTTCAAACAAATGTTCAATTGAGTTTGTGCAAACAGGTCGATCCACACAGTGAATCTAAAGACGGACGACGCAGCTTCCACTTCCTGCCGCTGCACAGAAGTGAAGCCGGAATATCCCGGATACAGAGGTCACCATGTAGTCAATGTCTGCGCAGTAGAGACCAGGCGGTAGAGTCACCTCATCGCAGTGACGACCACACATCTATCAGGTCTCAGGGGCAGCAGCTCCAGCCTCTGATCCTGGATCAGGTCTCGGGCGCAGCAGCTCCAGCAGGGGACCCCAAACTTCCCTTTCCCGGGCCACATTAACCAGCTCTAACTGGGGGACCCTGAGGCGTTCCCAGGCCAGTGTGGAGATCTAATCTCTCCACCTGGTCCTGGGTCTTCCCCGAGGCCTCCTCCCAGCTGGACGTGCCTGGAACACCTCCCTAGGGAGGCGCCCAGGGTTCATCCAGACCAGATGATCCTGAACCACCTCAACTGGCTCCTTTCAACGCAAAGAAGCAGCGGCTCTACTCCGAGTTCCTCACGGTTCCACACTGGCCCGAGAACGCCTCGGGACCCCCCAGTTAAAGCTGGTTAATGTGGCCCGGGAAACTGTGCACAATTAAACCAAACATCTGTGAATGTGTACGAGCTCTTGAGCGCATCACAAACCAAAACACATTCAATGTTATGACAACCCTGTCTGTGAGCATAAAGAGCTTTATACATATAACACACACACACACACACACACACACACACACACACACACACACACACACACACACACACACACACACACACACACACACACGCACACACACCCTTAAGGATGGTAATCTCTTTAATTGCTCAGGCTGCCGAGTTTTACACACACATCAGTGAAGCTTGTGTGTTGATCTGTGCTCTTGCCTCCTGGTGTTGAGCAGAGTATCTTTGTATCTGCTGCTGCTCCCAATTCATTAGCACTCGATATATTATCGCTCTGCTGTTCACTGCATCTCAGTCACAACTATTTATTGTCAGCATCAAGAGCAGCTGTTCTGATCCTGAGACAGTGTAAACGGATCCGCTAATGATAATGCAGTCTCAGGGCGCGCTCATCATTCATACATCCGGGCTCTGAGGCCTGTCCCATGAAGTTAGCTCACCTAATAAGTCCGGCTTATTTCAGTCGGTGTGACTCGTTTCTTGTTGATTCAGTTCCATAGAGCAAATTTGGCGTACTGCAAGCTTAGTTACTATGGCAACTTAAGTCAGAAAACTAACCTGGTCAGGGGCAAGCTCATCGTCAGGCTAACTGCTGTGCTAACTGTCAGGTTAACTTTTCAGATAACTGCCAGGATAACTTTCAGGCTAACTGGTGTGCTAACTGTCAGCTTACCTGCTGTGTTAACCATCAGGGTAACTGCCAGGCTAACTTTTAAGATAACTGTCAGGATAACAGTAAGGATAACTATCAGGCTGACTGCCAGGCTAACTTTCAGGCTAACTGGTGTGCTAACTGTCAGGCTAACTTTCAGGCTAACTGTCAGGATAACTGCCCATCAGGCTAACTGCTGTGCTAACTGTCAGGTTACCTGCTGTGCTAACCATCAGGGTAACTTCCAGGCTAACTTTCAGGCTAACTGTTGTGCTAACAGACTAACTGTCAGACTGACTGTCAGGCTAACTTTAAGGCTAACTTTCAGGCTAACTGCTATGCTAACTGTCAAGCTAATTGTCTGTCAGGCTAACTGCTGTGCTAACTGTCAGGTTACCTGCTGTGCTAACCATCAGGGTACCTGCCAGGCTAACTTTTAAGATAACTGGTGTGCTAACTTTAAAGAAAACTGCCAGGCTAACTTTCAGGCTAACTGCTATGCTAACTGTCAGGCTAACTGTCCGTCAGGCTAACTGCTGTGCCTCACTGTGTGCCGTTGAGTTTGTCCCTTTGCCCTGTGGTACACTGAGGTTTGTATCTTTATCATTTAAAAACAGATTCACTCTAAAAGAACTCCAGAAACAGAAGCAACAGCTTCAACGTTACAGAGGCGTGTGATTCAATGGTTTCTTTCTTGAAGAAGCTTTAGCGCCGACGGCTGCCAAACACACGGTTGATGGGCCGAACCTGCCGTCACCTGCCTTCTTTTCCTCTCATTTATGTTTCTGCACACCGGAGATCTCGTCTGATTCTGCAGATTCACCAGAGTGCACAGCGCTCGGACAGCCTCACGTGGCGTTTTTTTAAATGGGCCAAATGGACAATAAACAGAAGAGAGTTAATTGCCTCCATTACGGCTCCAGTCATCTGCTGTAATTGGGTCCGATCCGGGAGTTCCAGGACTCTCCTCGCTGCCAAATCCTCTTTCCATTATCGGCAGGGAGGGGAAGTGATGAGAAGGGTCGATGTGAGGCGTCTTAGCGGGATTTATCAACTGACGATCGTTAACACTTGAAAAGCTTGGAACTGCAATTTGCTGGTTATTTTGTTTTTCTTGTTTTATTTAAATTACAGGTTTACAGGAGAGGAAGGGAGGGAAAAAGAAAACTATAAATGTGTAATAGACGTGTCAGAATGAGACGGTTGTGTTGGTGAGGTGCAGCCGTCAACAGCAGATGGTCATTATCACGATTCACCGCTGCCAGCTGGAGACATTCGAGCCTCCGCTGATGTTAAACTTTATGTTTTGAATTGAAAGTGAGCGTGGTTTGATGTGTAGTTTAATTTCAAACACACAATTGTTTTATGTGTAGGGGCTCTTCTCATGCTACTGCAGGGGTTTGACTCTGCCCCTGTGACATACCGGACACCGCCCACCCCCCCAAACTCAGACCTCCCACCGGCTCTGAGGGTCAAAGTGGAGGAGGTGTCCCCGTCCGGCCTGAGAATCTGCGCTGTCCAGTTAGCTCCCCTCGGTTTCTGGAGCAGTGTGAAGTCCCCTCCTCCTTCAAATGCTCCACCATGGTCCCCAAAAAACCCACCGCCACGGACCTGAGTGACTACAGTCCCCTCACCCTGACGTCTGTGGTCATGAAGTTCTTCGAGAGGCTGGTGCTGAATCACCCGAAGCTCATCACAGGCCCCCTGTTCGACCCCCTGCAGTTTGCCTACCGGGCAAACAGGTCGGTGGGGTATGCAGCCAACACGGGACTGCACTTTGTCCTCCATCACCTCGACAACCCAGGGACGTACGCCAGGATACTGTTCGTGGACATTAGAGAGAATGCAGCTTTAAGTGGAGTCTCCTCCTGCTGGACATTAGAGATAATGCAGCTTTAAGTGGAGTCTCCTCCTGCTGGACATTAGAGAGAATGCAGCTTTAAGTGGAGTCTCCTCCTGCTGGACATTAGAGAGAATGCAGCTTTAAGTGGAGTCTCCCCCTGCTGGACATTAGAGAGAATGCAGCTTTAAGTGGAGTCTCCCCCTGCTGGACATTAGAGAGAATGCAGCTTTAAGTGGAGTCTCCTCCTGCTGGACATTAGAGAGAATGCAGCTTTAAGTGGAGTCTCCTCCTGCTGGACATTAGAGATAATGCAGCTTTAAGTGGAGTCTCCCCCTGCTGGACATTAGAGAGAATGCAGCTTTAAGTGGAGTCTCCTCCTGCTGGACATTAGAGAGAATGCAGCTTTAAGTGGAGTCTCCTCCTGCTGGACATTAGAGAGAATGCAGCTTTAAGTGGAGTCTCCTCCTGCTGGACATTAGAGAGAATGCAGCTTTAAGTGGAGTCTCCTCCTGCTGGACATTAGAGAGAATGCAGCTTTAAGTGGAGTCTCCTCCTGCTGGACATTAGAGAGAATGCAGCTTTAAGTGGAGACTCCTCCTGCTGGACATTAGAGAGAATGCAGCTTTAAGTGGAGTCTCCTCCTGCTGGACATTAGAAAGAATGCAGCTTTAAGTGGAGTCTCCTCCTGCTGGACATTAGAGAGAATGCAGCTTTAAGTGGAGTCTCCCCCTGCTGGACATTAGAGAGAATGCAGCTTTAAGTGGAGTCTCCTCCTGCTGGACATTAGAGAGAATGCAGCTTTAAGTGGAGTCTCCTCCTGCTGGACATTAGAGAGAATGCAGCTTTAAGTGGAGTCTCCCCCTGCTGGACATTAGAGAGAATGCAGCTTTACGTGGAGTCTCCTCCTGCTGGACATTAGAGAGAATGCAGCTTTAAGTGGAGTCTCCCCCTGCTGGACATTAGAGAGAATGTAGCTTTAAGTGGAGTCTCCTCCTGCTGGACATTAGAGAGAATGCAGCTTTAAGTGGAGTCTCCTCCTGCTGGACATTAGAGAGAATGCAGCTTTAAGTGGAGTCTCCCCCTGCTGGACATTAGAGAGAATGCAGCTTTAAGTGGAGTCTCCTCCTGCTGGACATTAGAGAGAATGCAGCTTTAAGTGGAGTCTCCTCCTGCTGGACATTAGAGAGAACGCAGCTTTAAGTGGAGTCTCCTCCTTCTGGACATTAGAGAGAACGCAGCTTTAAGTGGAGTCTCCTCCTGCTGGACATTAGAGAGAATGCAGCTTTAAGTGGAGTCTCCTCCTGCTGGACATTAGAGAGAATGCAGCTTTAAGTGGAGTCTCCCCCTGCTGGACATTAGAGAGAATGCAGCTTTACGTGGAGTCTCCTCCTGCTGGACATTAGAGAGAATGCAGCTTTAAGTGGAGTCTCCTCCTGCTGGACATTAGAGAGAATGCAGCTTTAAGTGGAGTCTCCCCCTGCTGGACATTAGAGAGAATGTAGCTTTAAGTGGAGTCTCCTCCTGCTGGACATTAGAGAGAATGCAGCTTTAAGTGGAGTCTCCTCCTGCTGGACATTAGAGAGAATGCAGCTTTAAGTGGAGTCTCCCCCTGAACTGTAACAAACACCATTAACAGAGGGCTTTTGTTTGCATGTGTGTCTCAGGGCCGTAAACCAGGTTACTTCTCGTTCCTGGATCCGTTCTCTCCGGCTGTCTGGCTCTTCATGCTGCTGGCCTACCTCGCCGTCAGCTGCGTCCTCTTCCTCGCCGCCAGGTAACGCACCTGCCCCCGTCTGAAAGACCCGTCTGTCTTTGTAATATAACATGATGCTATTTAAGTGGAGTTTCAGGGTTTCACTGTGTTGTGTATCTGCCACCTGTCTCTCTCGTCTCCTGCCTGTCATTTCATCATTGGCACCAACATTCAGACGACCCAGACTGTTTCAGATCCAGTTCAGACGTCTAAGCACAGTTATTATGTTGTTTCCTTGTAAATGCATGAGTCTAGCTGCCTCTCACCCTTTGGAACAGTGTCTGTGATGAAGACATTTAACTGTTTGGATGAAAAGATGTTTTGAAAACATCCTTTAACCTTAGATTCAATCGTCTCAGTGCAGTACAGGAGCTCACTGTGGCCTTGCTGTTACTTATAGACGAACCCGGCCCTTTGTGTGTTTTACCATCTAGTGGCGCCGCCATTACTGCGGTGGCGTCTCCTTCAAGTGTGCGTGTGCTTGAAAGGGAGCCTGTACATTTTATGCAGCTTTACTTTTGACAACGATGAAGAACCTGTGCAACTCTCTGCTGCTCCAACAGCCACGACACAAACATTTACCTCATGAAGAGCGCCCCTGTCTGAGGCCGTACGGTCTACAGGGATTCAAACCTTTACCTCATGAAGAGCGCCCCTGTCTGAGTCCGTACGGTCTACAGGGATTCAAACCTTTACCTCATGAAGAGCGCCCCGTCTGAGGCCGTCCGGTCTACATGGATTCAAACCTTTACCTCATGAAGAGTGCCCCTGTCTGAGGCCGTACGGTCTACAGGGATTCAAACCTTTACCTCATGAAGAGCGCCCCCGTCTGAGGCCGTACGGTCTACATGGATTCAAACCTTTACCTCATGAAGAGCGCCCCTGTCTGAGGCCGTACGGTCTACGCGGATTCAAACCTTTACCTCATGAAGAGCGCCCCCGTCTGAGGCCGTACGGTCTACAGGGATTCAAACCTTTACCTCATGAAGAGTGTCTGTGATTATTTCCCTCCATCACTGATAAACTCAGATACTTAACGTTTACATTGTGCTCATCAGGTTGCCCGAGTTTGAGCAACTTATATTTCACAATAAAAGCACATTGAGTTAATTTACTGTGTGTGACCACGGCAGCCTTGATAGAGGCGTCTAACGTGAGCTAGCTAAACACTGTTAGCTTAGCTGACTTTACGTTTTCACTGTGTTAAGCTCGGCAGCCTCATGCTGTTCACTGTGAGACGGGTGTGAACCAGAACTGAGCGTCTTTTGGGAACAAAGTCCCCTCTGTGAATGTCCTTGATCCACTTCTGGGGAACATCTGCGCGCCCAGAGAATCCACGTAGACCGTACGGCCTCAGACAGGGGCGCTCTTCATGAGGTAAAGGTTTGTGTTGTTGCTGTTGGAGCAGCAGGGAGTTGCACAGGTTCTTCTTAGACATCGTTGTCAAAAGTAACGCTGCATAAAAAGGTAAAAGTAGAAAAGGTTCACACGCACATCTGGAGCGAGACGCCACCGTGGTAACGGCACCTTGTTCACTTCTGGTACTTCGCCGGATTTGTCCATAAGCTGGTGTCGATGTTTGCATCTCTAATCGAGCTCCCTCTGCGTCTCTTCCCCTCCAGGCTCAGCCCCTACGAGTGGTACAACCCTCACCCGTGCCTGCGGGAGCGGCGGGACATCCTGGAGAACCAGTACACGTTGGGAAACAGTCTGTGGTTCCCGGTGGGCGGCTTCATGCAGCAGGGCTCAGAGATCATGCCCCGGGCTCTATCCACCCGCTGCGTCAGCGGCGTCTGGTTCGTACATCTCACCTGCATCTGACTCCACACACACACACACACACACACACACAGACCCTTATTAGCATCAGTGTACTCCTTTACGCCGATGACCTGCACTTTAATTGTGCAGGATTACATCCTGAAGTCTCAGGATGCATTAGCCGTGTTTCCATTCCTGTATTTCTATGCACATGTTTAAGGATAGGACTTTGTTATTGCGCTTTGAGACACCGCTCGACTCGCCACAGTCCGGCCTCCGTCTCACTCCTCCGACACACTTCCTTCTTGTTTGCTTCCAGAGTGTTCATGGGAGTTAAGAGTCTTGAACGCCGCTCTCTCTCTCTTTAACGTCAGTGAACAGTGGCGTGTGCAGCACTCCGTGTTTGAAGCTAATCAGAGGATGGTGAAGGTTTGACCGGGGACTGAAGTCGAACACATCAAACAAGGGAAAGTTTCATTCATTCATTCATTCATCTTCAGCCTCTCGTGGGGGGGCTGGAGCCGATCCCAGCTGACATCGGGCGTGAGGCGGGGTCCACCCTGGACAGGACGCCAGTCTATCACAGGACACATAGAGACGAACAGAGACAGACAACCATTCACACCTACGGAGAAAACCCACGCAGACACAGGGACAACATGCAAACTCCACACAGGAGGACCCCAGCAGGGATTCAAACCAGGAACCCTCTCGCTGTGAGGCGACAGTGCTAACCACTGAGTCTGTAACAGCGGCCTGTCCTTCATCCCTCTCCCCCTCTCATTTCCTCTCTCCTCCCCTGTTTCCTCTCCTCTCATCCTCCTCCTGCTCGCTGCGGAGACTGAAATGAGTCTTCCGATTGATCCTCTCCTCTCCTCCCTCCCGTCCTCCCTCCCTCCCTCTCTCCCTCCCTCCCTCCCTTATTCCCAGTGGCTGTGGTCGACAGATGGTGGAGTGAAACTGGAGGGACTGGAGAGGCCGTCATCCTCTCGTCTCTGACAGCTCTCAGCCTCGCCTGGCACTCGGCCCGATGAAAGCTCATGATGGCGTTGGCGGAAACTGCAACTTACGGATGATTTCTGTCTGGAGAGGTCGAAACTCCATGAAGCAGATTCAGTCCATAAACCACCACTACAAGATTATATTCTGTCTCATCTCAGCTGACGTAGCATCAGACGCCAAACTCCCCGTACGGAGGAGGGTCCAAAACTCAGGACTGTGACCCTGAGGACCGGTGTTCAAGTCCTGGAAGAACTGAGACAAACCACCTTTATCTGATGCCTCCATCCCTCCCTTCCTCCTTCTCTCCATGGTTTCCTCCTCCCTCCCTCTCTGTTCGCCTCCATCCCTCCCTTCCTAATTCCCTCGCTCATCACTTCCGTCTCATGTCCTCTGCAGTGGCGCTGTCCTGCTCCGCTCTGCTGCAGCCTGAGTTCATGTTTAGGTTGATGATTTGTTCCTAAGCATCCTGACGTTTCCTGCCGTGCTCTCCATCTGTCTCTCTCTCCTGCTCTCTCTCTCTCCTGCTCTTAATGAGGAGAGAGGGAAAGTTTCTAAATAAAGGTTAAAGCTGCTCTTTCTCCTCCGCTCGTCTCAGGTGGGCGTTCACCCTGATCATCATCTCGTCCTACACGGCCAATCTGGCGGCGTTCCTGACCGTGCAGAGGATGGAGGTTCCCATCGAGTCTCCGGACGATCTGGCCGACCAAACCAACATCCAGTACGGCACCATCCACGGAGGGTCCACCATGACCTTCTTCATGGTGAGGCACCGTGCACTGTCTGGGTTTAGTTTGAGACGACACAAGGAGACGCTAAATGACTGAAAACGACGTGAATGTAAGACTACAAACACCACGGACTAGAAATGACTATAAACGACCACATGGCAAAGTAAAATGTCCAAAAGTAGCAGCAATGCTACCACAAAGCTAAGCTAAGCTAAACTAGACGAAGCTAAAAACAACCAAAATCATACACTTTGGTACACAGTTACCACAAAAAGACACAAATTACCACATAGAAGAGTAAAAGTGTATTAAAAAATACACTTGTCGACTACAAACGACCCGAACAGACAAAATAAGTGACACAAAACCACTGGAAATAGATGTAAAACGACCACAAAGAGAAACAGAATGACGACAAACGACTCGAAATTACTACAAAAAGGCACAAAACGACCACACAGGAAAGAAAAACGACTAAAAATAGATGCAAAGTCAGCATAACGAGATGCAAAACAACGACAAAGAGACGCAAAATGACTGAAAATAGATTCAAAACCACCAGAAAAAGATGCACTGCTCGTCTGTACGGTGACATTTGTGCCATTTCTTCCATTTCTTCCTCCAGAACTCGCGGTACCAGACGTACCAGCGGATGTGGAACTACATGTACTCCAAGCAGCCCAGCGTCTTCGTGAAGAGCACGGAGGAGGGCATCGCCCGCGTCCTTAACTCCAAGTACGCCTTCCTGATGGAGAGCACCATGAACGAGTACTACCGCAGCCTCAACTGCAACCTCACGCAGATCGGAGGGCTGCTGGACACCAAAGGCTACGGCATCGGCATGCCCCTTGGTGAGTTGCGAACATCCGCATCACACCAACGTGAACCTTTCGCCGCCATTGTTTTAAATGTCCGCGCATGGTCCCTCCTTCTTTTTTCTATGTCCCAACAGGCACACAGGAAATGACCTCAGAACCACCGTAGGCCTTTTGCTCGTACACGTGCGCACGCTCGTGCTCGTACATGTGCAAACGTGCTTTACTAAAGCCCACCTCTCCCAAACGGGCCGTGGAAGGCAAGCGTGCCGCTCCTAGACGCGGTACGGTTGCACTCACACTGGTCAAAGGAACCAGACTTTAGCTGTGAAACCTGTTTGGGCACGGTACGGAGGGACAGTGGGAGTGCGCCCTAAACGTCCCACATGTTGGCTGTAATTTAAACTAAGACGAGATTTCAGGTGTTGACACCTGGAAACAGAGAAAAAGCACCGGCCCGCCTTCGTGTGCGTCCGCTCTCGGCCGTGTTGTTGTGACGTGTGATTGGGTTCAGTCTGCTGTCACATCACATATCGTCTGTAATACATTGAGGCCGCCTCGGTTCAGTCCGGCGCCGTGTGTGTGGGTTGGGTTTCAGCCGTTAACCAGGTCATGTTCTCTGTGCAGCTGCTGTTCTTGGCAAATTAAATTCATCCTGAGTCCAATTTGGCGTTGGCCTGCTTTCGCCGGTGTCTGGCCTCGCCTCGCCCTCGGCCTCACACTCGTTCCCGGTGATAAGTGTTAGCGCATAGATTAGCATCGTTAATGGAGGAGGGAGGAACAGATGTGGGCAGAGGAGGAGAGGCAGCAGCAGGGAGACGGAGACAGGAGAAAAAAGATGAGGAGTCCGGGCTGTGAGTCAGCCTGTCCGTTAAGTGATGGAAATAAAAGCAGCAGAATTCCCCCCGCGGACCCCGCAGCACGCCGTCTCCCATGCCAACGGCTCTGACTGACAGTGAGCGATTAACATCAGCTCCACAAGAGAAAATGAGAACTTGCAGCTGCTTTAAAAGTCATCTCGGTGTTTGTCTTCTGGGAGTTTAAAGTTCAATTTGTTTGCCCGTCTCCGCACAACAGCGAATGCAAGTCTTTTTAACCACCACTCGTCCGTCCGTCTGTTTTCGTCTGCTCATCCGGACGGCGGTGCGCGGAGGGCAGCAGCCTGAGTAGAGTATCCAGACTACCTTCTCCCTAGTAACTCTCTCCGGCTCTTCCCGGGGATCCTGCAGCGCTCCCGGGACAGACGAGGTTTATCATCTCTCCAGCTGTTCTGGGTCCACCTCTCATCCGTCCCACGTTCCAGGAAAACCTCTAAGGGGAGGCACCCGGGAGGATCCTGATCAGACTCACGTCGGCCGCTCGTGTCTGAGATATCGTTCTTTGGAAAGCTCATGACCGTAGCCTGGGAACCAGACGCCGGTTTCTCTACTCGGATGTTTTCAGAAACATATTTTAGTTTAAGGGCATCACACCAACGTGAACCTTTCGCCGCCATTGTTTGAAATGTCCGCGCATGGTCCCTCCTTCTTTTTTCTACGTCCCAACAGGCGCACAGGAAATGACCTCAGAACCACCGTAGGCCTCGTGCTCGTACACGTGCGCACGCTCGTGCTCGTACACGTGCAAACGTGCTTTACTAAAGCCCACCTCTCCCAAACGGGCCGTGGACGGCAAGCGTGCCGCTCCTAGACGTGGTACGGTTGCACTCACACTGGTCAAAGGAACTAGACTTTAGCCGTGGAACCGGTTTGGGCACGGTACGGAGGCACAGTGTGAGTGCGATCTTAGAGAGAGGGGGAGAAGTTCAGCATCCGTGAGGAACTCGGAGTAGAGCCGCTGCTCCTTTGCGTTGAAAGGAGCCAGTTGAGGTGGTTCAGGATCATCTGGTAAGGATGAACCCTGGGCGCCTCCCTAGGGAGGTGTTCCAGGCACGTCCAGCTGGGAGGAGGCCTCGGGGAAGACCCAGGACCAGGTGGAGAGATTAGATCTCCACACTGGCCTGGGAACGCCTCAGGATCCCCCAGTTAGAGCTGGTTAATGTGGCCCGGGAAAGGGAAGTTTGGGGTCCCCTGCTGGAGCTGCTGCCCCCGAGACCCGACCCCGGATAAGAGGCTGAAGATGAGATGAGATGTATCTTTCAAAGGTAAAAGCCGTTACCTTGGCGTCCGCTCTGGAAAAGAAAAATGAGCTGAAGTCGACGGTTCGTTGGAAACTCGCCCGTCGAGGTTTCACTTCATAATAAAGAGACGAGTTCAAAGAAAGGTAGAGAAGAGGAAGTGAGGCGGTGACGAATGAAGGCGTCCGTATCTGAAGGATCTAAGCGGTTAAAGTGTCATCGTCTCTGAAAGACCTCAACGAGCTCTTACCTTGAAAAGCCCCCGCGCACTTCCTGCCGCCTGTCACGGGCTGAACGTCGTTTAATGGAATAACAGAAGAAGATGAATGGAGGAGGAAGTGATGACGAGGGGCGGGGGAACGCTGAGCGGACACGTTATCACATATATGGAATATGATGACACAGACGTGAGCCATGTTTGTGTCACAGGACGTTTTTAATCACAGTTCAGCTTCATCCTCATAATTTAGTATTAAAATTAAAAGCATGAACTGTTAAGTGTCAGTTTGTCACCGTGAATAATTAATATTAGCAGTCGTTATTATTAAAATATGTATGTTCCTGATATTTTTATAATATTTTATATTTATTCAGAATATTTGCGTATTTTTTAATTAATCAAATACATAAAAATATATGTTTTAATTAAATATATAATAGAATTATTGTTATAATGCATTCATACGTTTTACTAATATACTTATTACTTATGAATTTATATAATAACATTATACAAATGATATTTACATGTTTTTTTTAATTAAATATAAAATAATAATCGTGTTATTTCACTCTTTACGGGGGTTTTTAGACGCAAAAATCATAATAAATTCATACTTTTTAAATAATTATTTCTGAATTTATATAATAACATTATAAATATGATAATTACAAGTTTATTTGTTAAATAAAAAAATAATAATTGTGTTATTTCAGTCTTTAGGAGAGTTTTTAGACGCAAAAATCATCCTAAATTCATACATTTTAGTTATTTACTTCTGAATATAACAACATTAAAAGTATAATTTACAATGAACGATATTTTAAAGACATTTGCTTCTCTACCTTCACCGTAAAAGGAGCTTTTTTAGAGGCTGTTCTGACCTTTATTTGATCTTTGTTACTTAAATTGCTTCAACATCTCTCCAGGGCGGCAGGAGCTCAGTCCATAGGTAACTTGGCTGGGAACCGTAGGGTCGCTGGTTCAAGTCCCTGTGTGGACCATGGACTGGTGGCTGGAGAGGTGCTAGTTCATCTCCTGTTGAGCAAGGCACCGAACCCCCAACTGCTCGGGGCGCCAGTCACAGGCCCCCTCGCTCTGACATCTCTCCTTAATTGCATGTATAGGTGTGTGTGTGTGTGTGTGTGTGTGTGTGTGTGTGTGTGTGTGTGTGTGTGTGTGTGTGTGTGTGTGTGTGTGTGTGTGTGTGTGTGTGTGTGTGTGTGTGTGTGTGACATGATTAATAATAATAAGAGTGAAAAAATTAAATTTCCCCGTTGCGGGATAAATAAAGTAATTCTTCTTCTTATAAATGTGTTCAGTTAGAGCTGAAACCATCATGTGTGGGGGAGAGTGTTTAAGGCCACAGCGCCCTCTGGTGGAACAAACCTCAACTGAACAAACCTTTAAAGCAGACACAGAGACTTCACTTCAGGGGACGCGGTCGCTGTCCTCATCTCAAACGCATCAATTCAATTTTATTTACAGTGTCAAATCCTAACAGCAGTGATCTCAGGACACTTTACAGAGCAGGTAAAGACCAAACTCTGGGACTTATTTATGATTTACAGAGACCCAACAATTCCCCCGTAGAGTGATGAAAAGAGAGCTGAGGAAGGCAAAGCTCTGGATCCACCGCTCAGTCCTGGTTCCTACCCTCACCTGTGGTCATGAAAGCTGGGTCATGTCTCACGTCCTGGCCGCCGTTGGGCTAGTTCCATAATTCTGTGCGTTCATTCTACGCTGGTTATAGAAACGAGTCGACCAGTTGTTCCTCACCTGGCGTCAG
>NC_139838.1:29236983-29256983 GCF_963691815.1 Echiichthys vipera
ACCGACCGGCCACTTCTTCTTCTCCACGCAGCCTCCACGCCACCGAGTAACGGCTAACGCACAATGACACGTCCTGAGATGTGAAACGTAACGGGACAAAAGAACAAAACGTTTCCTGCTCCGCGTGTGAGCGGCTGGTTCGACTGTCGGACGTTGGTTTGAGGGGGCGTGGCTTCACAGTTTTAACAGCCAATCAGGAAACAGTATCGGTGACTTTGACATCAACCATTTTAGCTCCTGTTTTTAAAGGAATAGTTCAACAGTTTTGAGAAATTGCGGTCATTCGCTTTTGTTCCAAGAATTAAATGTTCAGATGGATATCAGCCTCATGTCTGTGTGTTTTCATACGGAGGACGGGATTAGCCTAGCGTTAGCTTAGCATTAGCTTAGCATCAACACCCCAGAGTCCAGCCGATCCTGGTCCCGATTCATCCTCGCAGCGCTCGACCGCAGAGCCCTGAGCTGCTATTTTTTTTATGTTTGTGTTGGTTTTTCTGTGTTTTTTCTGTTTTATTCTAAATTTTCTTTATAATTTTCTTTATTTGTTGTGTTTTTTAGTTCTTTCGTGTTCCTCTGTTGTTTTATTTTAGTTCCTTTTGTTTTTCTTTTTGTATTTAGTTTTAAATGAACTGAACGTGTTCTGCTTTTTAACTTGTGTTTATACTGAATCCATCTGTTTAAACAGTTGTTCTGTTCTTTCTGAATCATTCACTGAGGTTTCTCTCTTCAGTGAGTTCAGGGTTCAGGTTTGTGTTGTGACGGCAGCGTTGATCCTGCGGAGGGCGCCACACGACCGAGGACCAACAACACAACACAGAGAACTGGGAAGAGTCATTTCCATCCTGATGGAGACAAAAAGCATCAGAGTCACAGGAGTTAGTTTTTAGTTTTAACAGCAACAGGATTCAACTTAATTTTATTTTATTCAAAGTGTCAAATCATAACAAACGTGATCTCAGGACACTTTACGGAGCAGGTAATGACCAAACTCTGTGACCCAACACGTGTTCACGTTCTGCTGCTTCAGTTCATGATTATAATTTTAAATCATTTATAATAATTATTTGACAAATTCAACTTAAATCCACGAAAGAGAGAAATTAGAGAAGTGAGTTCCTGTAAAGTTCTGAGCAGTTTATGGATTTACAGATTAAACCTTTTATTTATTGATTCAGTCTTCTTTTTATTTTTATTGTTTGCTTTTAGTGTTTGTTTACTTTTTCGTTTAGTTTTGCAGTTTCTCACATTTTTGTTTGTTTGTGTTTGTTATTTTAATTTTTTGTTTGTGTTTGTTGTTTTATTTTTGTGTTTGTTATTTTTGTAATTCAGTATTTTTTTCTGTTTTATTCTTAATTTTCTTTATAATTTTATTTATTTGTCGGGTTTTTTTAGTTTTATTTTAATTCCTTTGTTTCTTTTTTGTAATTAGTTTTAAATTTTCAGTAGTTTGTTTTTTACAGTTGAACCTTTACAGGAGATTTTATTTATTTATTGAGTGTTTTTGTTGTTTTTATTGTTTATTTGTTTTATTTTAATTTTACTTTTTCTGTGTTTGTGTTTCTTTTTATTTAGTTTTTTCAGTTTTGTCCACATTTTCTTGGTTTATTTTCTTGAATCCACGAAAGAGAAATTAGAGAAGTGAGTTCCTGTAAAGTCCGGAGCGGTGAATAATTGTGTTTACTCACACGGTTGGAAATGAACTTGAGTGACGTTTTAAAGAGGAACCGAATGTTCAGACTGTTTCTGATAAACGATGACGTGATAAACGTGTGACGCAGCAGACGTCACTCCTCTAATCTGGACCCTAATCCCAGGTTCGGCTGAAGGCTGAGGCCCGTCTGCAGATATGAACTCCTTTTATCATCACATGGGACACGCTGACTTTAAAGGAAGCAAACGTGAATGCTCATCACCCCGGTGAGATAAAGACGGGCTAGCTTAGCTTAGCATGAGACTGGAGCAGAGGGAAACTAGCAAAAGAGCAAATATATGAATTTAATCATGTGTCATTGTGGAGTTTGCATACATACACAGAGAACCTTTAAAAGCTCAGTTGAAGCAACAAAACCATTTGTTTTACATGTTTCAAAGTAACGTTTGTCCCTTAACAGTAATCGGTTCATTTATGACATTATGACTAACTTCAAGAACACAATTTACTGTATTGAATCTATTTCTATATGACTGGACTCTGGTGGTGTGGTGGTTAGCACTGTCGCCTCACAGCCAGAGGGTTCCTGGTTTGAATCCCAGCTGGGGCCCTTCTGTGTGGAGTTTGCATGTTGTCCCCGTGTCTGCGTGGGTTTTCTCCGGGTTCTCCGGTTTCCTCCCACAGTCCAAAGACGTGCAGGTGTTCGATTCATTGATGACTCTAAATCACCCGTAGGTGTGAATGGTTGTCTGTCTCTGTTCGTCTCTATCAACACAGTCTCACACCCAACACGTCAACGCTTGGTCAGGGCCCTTTGGCGTTAGTTACTGACCGACCGAGCGTCAGTTTTTTGACGTGTTGGGTGTGAGACTGTGTCGTCTCTATGTGTCCTGTGACAGACTGGCGTCCTGTCCAGAGTGGACCCCGCCTCACGCCCGATGTCAGCTGGGATCGGCTCCAGCCCCCCGTGACCCCGTCAGGGACAAGAGGGTGAAGATGAATGAATGAATACTCTGACTTTCTTTCTGTAGATGCAGCATCAACACATCTCCAGACTCCATCCGGACGATCACATATGAAACACGGTGAGTCCTTGAAGTCTTTAGTTTCTTAAAGCAAGTGAAAAAGATTATTTCAACATGTTTCCAGTCAAATAAATAAATTTTTTCCAGTTTAATTGAGAGTTGAAAGAAGAAATAATAAGGCAGATGCTGAAATATAATTAATCTCTTTTCTTGTTAATGAGATAAAACATTTATTTACAGTGTATTTTTGCAGAAATGAGCTAAAATATACTTTTTCTGTAACCTGCAACTACGTCATCTTGCATTTTGTTTGTGAGTGACAAAATAATTTGGCACATCAAAATTATTTCTTCTGTGAATTCATTGGAGGTCGTTGTGCTGTAATGAATTCCCGGACAAAACTTTCATCCTGTGAAGCAACTGAAGGCCGTTTCTGTTTCCTACGAACGTTTGCATCATGTAGCCGTGCGTCAGCTTCCTCTTTGGCTGACAGACGGTGACGTAAGTGCTGCCGGGAGAAAGAAGAAGCTGAGGCAGGAGGTCGTTTTTCTGCTGAAGACACTCGGCGGGAAGAATAAAGCTGTACGCTGATGACACCACTCTGTGTAACCAGGAAGAATAAAGCTGTACGCTGATGACACCGCTCCGTGTAGCCGGGAAGAATAAAGCTGTACGCTGATGACACCGGTCCGTGTAGCCGGGAAGAATAAAGCTGTACGCTGATGACACCGGTCCGTGTAGCCGGGAAGAATAAAGCTGTATGCTGATGACACCGGTCCGTGTAGCCGGGAAGAATAAAGCTGTACGCTGATGACACCGGTCCATGTAGCCGGGAAGAATAAAGCTGTACGCTGATGACACCACTCTGTGTAGCCGGGAAGAATAAAGCTGTACGCTGATGACACCGGACCGTGTAGCTGGGAAGAATAAAGCTGTACGCTGATGACACCGCTCCGTGTAGCCGGAAAGAATAAAGCTGTACGCTGATGACACCGCGCCATGTAGACGGGAAGAATAAAGCTGTACGCTGATGACACCGCGCCTTGTAGACGGGAAGAATAAAGCTGTACACTGATGACATCGTCCGTGTAGGCGGACACTGGTGTCATCAGCGTACAGCTTTATTCTTCCTGCCTACACAGAGTGGTGTCATCAGTGTACAGCTTTATTCTTCCCGGCTACACGGACCGCTCTATGTAGGTGGGAAGAATAAAGCTGTACGCTGATGACACCGGTCAGTGTAGCCGGGAAGAATAAAGCTGTACGCTGATGACACCGGTCAGTGTAGCCGGGAAGAATAAAGCTGTACGCTGATGACGCCGCGCTGTGTAGGTGGGAAGAATAAAGCTGTATGCTGATGACACCGGTCCGTGTAGCCGGGAAGAATAAAGCTGTACGCTGATGACACCGGTCCGTGTAGCCGGGACCGACCCGTGACATCCAACCCAAGTGCCTCTCTTTCACAACTGCTTTTCTATTTTCTGTTCACTTTTCTTCACCAAACTATTGTGACAATGAGAGTTTCAGGTGGAGTTTACACTTTCTATGAAGGGCCCCGGTTACAGGATCCTTATTAACATTATTATGTGTTTGTAAATGTTTATAATAGTGTCATAAACATTAATAAGCACTTATGAGAAACACATTTATTATTAACCGTTAATGCTTTTTGCAGCGAATGGATCTAAAGCAAGAACAAAGTCTTAATAAAGCCTTTGACTTATTAACAGTATTTTAAATTAAAAAAAGGATATTTGAAGAGTGGAGTTCTCCCCTGTCTTTAAATATCTTCTTCTTTTTGTGCATAATAAAGGTTTTATTAATTATTAACCCTAACAAGGCTTTGTTCTCACTTTAGATCCAGTGGCTGCAAAACTTATTTACTGTTAATAAGTGCATAATAATGTGTTTCTTGTACGTGCTAACAATAAACGTGTTTATGATGCTATTTTCGACACTTATATTGTCTTTTTTACACATATTCATGTTAATAATCATCTTATTAACTTTTAAACTAATGCCAATTACATTAAACTGTATGAGCATCTGTGGGTTCACACAACAGTGGTGCCAGATATCCATAAAGTTATTATGTGGTTATGTTATGTAACAATATGAATATCACTTATTTTTAAGGATATTTAGGCAAGGCAGCTTTATTTGTATAGCACTTTTCATACACAAGGCAGACTCAAAGTGCTTCACAGCACAACATGTCATGAATTCAAATGCATTACAGGAAGACAAAGAGAATAAAAACAGACAATAATCAAAACAGTGCGGACGTTAAAAGTGCGAAGATTCAGCAGAAAGCTAAGGTGAACATAAAAGTTTTCAGTCTAGTTTTAAAAGTGGTCAGAGTGGGTGAAAGTCTTACATCTTCAGGAAGTTTATTCCAGCTGTTTGTTGCATAATGACTGAAAGATGCTTTCCCTTGATTTGAGTTTACTCTGCGAACCACTAACAGATTGGTCTCAGAGGATCTTAGTGATTTAATCTCAAGATTATGGAAATCATAAAATCATGTGTCCACAAACTTTCAACGCTCCTTAAAAAAGGAACTTGTTTCGTTTCACTTCTGCTGGTTCAGTCAGAAGTGAAAACATTAAAGTGGCCCTTTTATTTTATGATTCCAATATTTTACGGATATAATTTCCTGCTCCTTCGTTCCCTTAAGGGAAAATGAACTGTTTGCACTAATTAATCAGCAAACAGAGACACAAGTTCATAGACAGTTCAGAGTTGAATTAGTTGAGTTAAAAAGTTTTAATAACGGATTAATAATGTATCATGTATTTATTATTCAAGACTTAATTCTTCATAAATGATTATTAGGAACAGACTGCAGGTTTGATATGTTCAGTTGATCTGCTGTGCGTTGATTAATGGTGCAATTTGTAGCCGAGACGTGTTAAAGTGTCCTCTAGGAGCCAAGGAATTCTAGGAGTTCACAAACTCTGATTCAGATAAACACGATGCATCGTCATCATCCGACCACAGTGGGAAAATTAGAGGAGCACTCTAGTGAGATCCAGTCGGTCCGGTCCTTCAGCCCCAGAGTCTTCGTTTGTATGTAAAGACATGCAAATTCTCCCGCGGCTCCTTTCGGTCTCCTCACTGGAGCTGAAACAGAGTGAGGCTGCAGACGCGGACGCCACGGTGTCCTGTAGGAGCTAAAACATGTGCTAAAGTGTCCTCTAGGAACATAAACGTGTGCTAAAGTGTCCTAGGAGCTAAAACGTGTGCTAAAGTGCCCTCTAGGAGCTAAAACGTGTGCTAAAGTGTCCTCTAGGAGCCAAAAACGTGTGTTAAAGTGTCCTCTAGGAGCCAAAAACGTGTGTTAAAGTGTCCTCTAGGAGCATAAACGTGTGTTAAAGTGTCCTCTAAGAGCCAAAAAATGTGCTAAAGTGCCCTCTAGGAGCCAAAACATGTGTTAAAGTGTCCTCTAGGCGCTAAAACGTGTGCTAAAGTGTCCTCTAGGAGCCAAAACATGTGCTAAAGTGTCCTCTAGGAGCTAAAACGTTGCTAAAGTGTCCTCTAGGAGCCTAAACGTGTGCTAAAGTGCCCTCTATCAGCCAAAACATGTGTTAAAGTGTCCTCTAGGCGCTAAAACGTGTGCTAAAGTGTCCTCTAGGAGCCAAAACATGTGCTAACGTGTCCTCTGGGAGCTAAGACGTTGCTAAAGTGTCCTCTAGGAGCCTAAACGTGTGCTAAATTGTCCTCTTCAGCGGCGAGGATATGTGCCCTTAAGTCTGTGCATGCCTCTGATATCCTGCACCAATCGTTGTGCACGCCTTTTCCCCTTCAACACACAAACTGACATTTGAATCGCTGAATGAATCATCACAGGAGTATTCGCAGTAATTAGCCGGAGCCCGGCAGCAGCAGGCCTTTCCTTCCCACCCCACGTCCTGACTCCTCCAGAGGGCGTCAGTCGGACTCTGGACGTGCGCCTGCTGCCTCTGCGTTCGATCCCCATCTGAAGGTGCAAACATTTCACATGCAGATGAACCGTGTTAATCACCCTGTTGTTGGTTTACTCCCATCAAGCTTCAGGACGTCACGTCAGGACACATCACTCCGTGCTGCGGTGCCAGGTGAAGATCTCACACCCTGCAGATTAATAACATTCCTGGAGTTTTTAAAAAATGATTTCAAAGCTTTTTTCCTGTTGCGTGTTGGCAGCTTCTGAACACGTTTAGTGTGTGTGTGTGTGTGTGTGTGTGTGTGTGTGTGTGTGTGTGTGTGTGTGTGTGTGTGTGTGTGTGTGTGTGTGTGTGTGTGTGTGTGTGTGTGTGTGTGTGTGTGTGTGTGTGTGTGTGTGTGTGTGTGTGTGTGTGTGTGTGTGTGTGTGTGTGTGTGTGTGTGTGTGTGTGTAAATAGTGTCTGTTGAGCACCCAAACATTTTTACGCTGACACACACCTTCTCCAAAACTAAGCGAATGTAAATCTGTTTGTTACCTTTGGACAGAGCCACGCTAACTGTTTCCAGCCTTTATGCTAAACTAGCTTTGTGGTTGTTTTGTGTGTCTTTGTTGTTGTTTTGTCTCTTTGTAGTTGTTTTGTGTCTCTTTGTGGTTGTTTTGTGTGTCTTTGTAGTTGTTTTGTGTGTCTTTGTTGTTGTTTTGTGTCTCTTTGTTGTTGTTTTGTGTCTCTTTGTGGTTGTTTTGTGTCTCTTTGTAGTTGTTTTGTCTCTTTGTAGTTGTTTTGTGTCTCTTTGTGGTTGTTTTGTGTCTCTTTGTAGTTGTTTTGTGTCTCCTTGTGGTTGTTTTGTATCTCTTTGTGGTTGTTTTGTGTCTTTTTGTGGTTGTTTTGTGTCTCTTTGTAGTTGTTTTGTCTCTTTGTAGTTGTTTTGTGTCTTTTTGTGGTTGTTTTGTGTCTCTTTGTGGTTGTTTTGTCTCTTTGTAGTTGTTTTGTGTCTCTTTGTTGTTGTTTTGTGTCTCTTTGTTGTTGTTTTGTGTGTCTTTGTAGTTGTTTTGTGTGTCTTTGTGTTGTTTTGTCTCTTTGTAGTTGTTTTCTGTCTCTTTGTTGTTGTTTTGTGTCTCTTTGTTGTTGTTTAGTGTGTCTTTGTAGTTGTTTTGTGTGTCTTTGTTGTTGTTTTGTGTGTCTTTGTTGTTGTTTTGTGTCTCTTTGTGGTTGTTTTGTGTCTATTTGTAGTTGTTTTGTCTCTTTGTAGTTGTTTTGTGTGTCTTTGTAGTTGTTTTGTCTCTTTGTAGTTGTTTTGTGTCTCTTTGTGGTTGTTTTGTGTCTCTTTGTAGTTGTTTTGTGTCTCTTTGTTGTTGTTTTGTGTCTCTTTGTGGTTGTTTTGTGTCTCTTTGTAGTTGTTTTGTGTCTCTTTGTAGTTGTTTTGTGTCTCTTTGTTGTTGTTTTGTGTCTCTGTGTGGTTGTTTTGTGTCTCTTTGTGGTTGATTTGTGTCTCTTTGTGGTTGATTTGTGTCTCTTTGTGGTTGTTTTGTGTCTCTTTGTAGTTGTTTTGTGTCTCTTTGTGGTTGATTTGTGTCTCTTTGTGGTTGTTTTGTGTCTCTTTGTAGTTGTTTTGTGTCTCTTTGTGGTTGTTTTGTGTCTCTTTGTGGTTGTTGTGTGTCTCTTTGTTGTTGTGTTGTGTCTCTTTGTAGTTGTTTTTTGTCTCTTTGTAGTTATTTTGTGTCTCTTTGTTGTTGTTTTGTGTCTCTTTGTAGTTGTTCTTTGTCTCTTTGTAGTTTTTTTGTGTGTCTTTGTGGTTGTTTTGTGTATCTTTGTAGTTGTTTTGTCTCTTTGTAGTTGTTTTGTGTCTCTTTGTTGTTGTTTAGTGTCTCTTTGTTGTTGTTTTGCGTCTCCTTGTAGTTGTTTTGTCTCTTTGTTGTTGTTTTGTGTCTCTTTGTAGCTGTTTTGTCTCTTTGTTGTTGTTTTGTGTCTCTTTGTGGTTGTTTTGTGTCTCTTTTGTGTTGTTTTGTGTCTCTTTGTGGTTGTTTTGTGTCTCTTTGTGGTTGTTTTGTGTCTCCTTGTGATTGTTTTGTGTCTCTTTGTAGTTGTTTTCTGTCTCTTTGTGGTTGTTTTGTGTCTCTTTGTGGTTGTTTTGTGTCTCTTTGTAGTTGTTTTGTGTCTCTTTGTGGTTGTTGTGTGTCTCTTTGTTGTTGTTTTGTGTCTCTTTGTAGTTGTTTTTTGTCTCTTTGTAGTTTTTTGTGTGTCTTTGTGGTTGTTTTGTGCCTCTTTGTAGTTGTTTTGTCTCTCTGTAGTTGTTTTGTGTCTCTTTGTAGTTGTTTTGCGTCTCCTTGTGGTTGTTTTGTCTGTTTGTTGTTGTTTTGTGTCTCTTTGTAGCTGTTTGGTCTCCTTGTGTTTGTTTTGTGTCTCTTTGTGGTTGTTTTGTGTCTCTTTGTAGTTGTTTTGTGTCTCTTTGTGGTTGTTGTGTGTCTCTTTGTTGTTGTTTTGTGTCTCTTTGTAGTTGTTTTGTGTCTCTTTGTAGTTGTTTTGTGTCTCTTTGTTGTTGTTTTGTGTCTCTTTGTAGTTGTTTTTTGTCTCTTTGTAGTTTTTTGTGTGACTTTGTGGTTGTTTTGCGTCTCCTTGTGGTTGTTTTGTCTCTTTGTTGTTGTTTTGTGTCTCTTTATAGCTGTTTGGTCTCTTTGTTGTTGTTTTGTGTCTCTTTGTGGTTGTTTTGTGTCTCTTTTGTGTTGTTTTGTGTCTCTTTGTGGTTGTTTTGTGTCTCCTTGTGGTTGTTTTGTGTCTCTTTTGTGTTGTTTTGTGTCTCTTTGTGGTTGTTTTGTGTCTCTTTATTGTGGTTTTGTGTCTCTTTGTGGTTGTTTTGTGTCTCTGTGGATGTTTTGTGTCTCTTTGTGGTTGTTCTGTGTCTCTTTGTGGTTGTTTTGTGTCTCCTTGTGGTTGTTTTGTGTCTCTTTGTGGTTGTTGTGTGTCTCTTTGTTGTTGTTTTGTGTCTCTTTGTAGTTGTTTTTTGTCTCTTTGTAGTTATTTTGTGTCTCTTTGATGTTGTTTTGTGTCTCTTTGTAGTTGTTTTTTGTCTCTTTGTAGTTTTTTGTGAGTCTTTGTGGTTGTTTTGTGTCTCTTTGTAGTTGTTTTGTGTCTCTCTGTAGTTGTTTTGTGTCTCTTTGTAGTTGTTTTGCATCTCCTTGTGGTTGTTTTGTCTCTTTGTTGTTGTGTTGTGTCTCTTTGTAGTTGTGTTTTGTCTCTTTGTAGTTATTTTGTGTCTCTTTGTTGTTGTTTTGTGTCTCTTTGTAGTTGTTTTTTGTCTCTTTGTAGTTTTTTGTGTGTCTTTGTGGTTGTTTTGAGTATCTTTGTAGTTATTTTGTCTCTTTGTAGTTGTTTTGTGTCTCTTTGTAGTTGTTCTGTGTCTCCTTGTAGCTGTTTTGTCTCTTTGTTGTTGTTTTGTGTCTCTTTGTGGTTGTTTTGTGTTGTTTTGTGTCTCTTTGTGTTTGTTTTGTGTCTCTTTGTGTTTTTTGTGTCTCTTTGTGGTTGTTTTGTGTCTCTTTGTGGTTGTTTTTGGTCTCTTTGTGGTTGTTTTGTGTCTCCTTTGTGGTTGTTTTTTGTCTCTTTGTAGTTGTTTTGTGTCTCCTTGTGGTTCTTTTGTGTCTCTTTATTGTTGTTTTGTGTCTCTTTGTGGTTTTTGTGTGTCTCTTTGTGGTTGTTTTGTTTCTATTTGTAGTTGTTCTGTGTCTCCTTGTAGCTGTTTTGTCTCTTTGTTGTTGTTTTGTGTCTCTTTGTGGTTGTTTTGAGTCTCTTTGTAGTTATTTTGTCTCTTTGTAGTTGTTTTGTGTCTCTTTGTAGTTGTTCTGTGTCTCCTTGTAGCTGTTTTGTCTCTTTGTTTTTTTTTGTGTCTCTTTGTGGTTGTTTTGTGTTGTTTTGTGTCTCTTTGTGTTTGTTTTGTGTCTCTTTGTGTTTTTTGTGTCTCTTTGTGGTTGTTTTGTGTCTCTTTGTGGTTGTTTTTGGTCTCTTTGTGGTTGTTTTGTGTCTCCTTTGTGGTTGTTTTTTGTCTCTTTGTAGTTGTTTTGTGTCTTCTTGTGGTTGTTTTGTGTCTCTTTATTGTTGTTTTGTGTCTCTTTGTGGTTTTTGTGTGTCCCTTTGTAATTGTTTTGTGTCTTTTTGTGGTTATTTTGTGTCTCTTTGTGTTGTTTTGTGTCTTTTTGTGGTTGTTTTGTGTCTCTTGGTTGTTCTTTTGTGTCTCTTTGTGTTGTTTCGTGTCTCTTTTGTGGTTGTTGTGTGTCTCTTTGTGGTTGTTTTTTGTCTCCTTGTAGTTGTTTTGTCTCTTTGTGGTTGTTTTGTGTTTTTTTGAAGCTGTTTTGTCTCTTTGTTGTTGTTTTGTGTCTCTTTTGTGTTTTTTTGTGTCTCTTTGTGGGTGTTTTGTGTCTCTTTGTTGTTGTTTTGTGTTTCTTTGTGGTTGTTTTGTGTCCCTTTGTGGTTGTTTTGTCTCTTTGTAGTTGTTTTGTGTCTCTTTGAAGCTGTTTTGTCTCTGTGTTGTTGTTTTGTGTCTCTTTGTGGTTGTTTTGTGTCTCTTTGTAGTTGTTTTGTCTCTTTGTAGTTGTTTTTTTCTCTTTGTAGTTGTATTGTGTCTCTTTGTGGTTGTTTTGTGTCTCTTTGTAGTTGTTTTGTGTCTCTTTGCGGTTGTTTTGTGTCTCTTTGTGGTTGTTTTGTGTCTCTTTGTAGTTGTTTTGTGTGTCCTTGTAGTTGTTTTGTCTCTTTGTAGTTGTTTTTTGTCTCTTTGTAGTTATTTTGTGTGTCTTTGTGGTTGTTTTGTGTCTCTGTAGTTGTTTTGTCTGTTTGTGGTTGTTATGTGTCTCTTTGTAGTTGTTTTGTGTCTCTTTGTGTTGTTTCGTGTCTATTTGTGGTTGTTTTGTGTCTCTTTGTTGTTGTTTTGTGTCTCCTTGTGGTTGTTTTGTCTCTTTGTTGTTCTTTTGTGTCTCTTTGTAGTTGTTTTGTCTGTTTGTGGTTGTTTTGTGTCTCTTTGTAGTTGCTTTTTGTCTCTTTGTGGTTGTTTTGTGTCTCTTTGTTGTTGTTTTTTGTCTCTTTGTGTTGTTTCGTGTCTCTTTTTGGTTGTTTTGTGTCTCTTTGTGGTTGTTTTGTGTCTCTTTGTAGTTGTTTTGTCTCTTTGTAGTTGTTTTTTTCTCTTTGTAGTTGTATTGTGTCTCTTTGTGGTTGTTCTGTGTCTCTTTGTAGTTGTTTTGTGTCTCTTTGCGGTTGTTTTGTGTCTCTTTGTGGTTGTTTTGTGTCTCTTTGTGGTTGTTTTGTGTCTCTTTGTAGTTGTTTTGTGTGTCCTTGTAGTTGTTTTGTCTCTTTGTAGTTGTTTTTTGTCTCTTTGTAGTTATTTTGTGTGTCTTTGTGGTTGTTTTGTGTCTCTGTAGTTGTTTTGTCTGTTTGTGGTTGTTTTGTGTCTCTTTGTAGTTGTTTTGTGTCTCTTTGTTGTTGTTTTTTGTCTCTTTGTGTTGTTTCGTGTCTATTTGTGGTTGTTTTGTGTCTCTTTGTGGTTGTTTTGTCTCTTTGTTGTTCTTTTGTGTCTCTTTGTAGTTGTTTTGTCTCTGTGTGGTTGTTTTGTGTCTCTTTGTAGTTGCTTTTTGTCTCTTTGTGGTTGTTTTGTGTCTCTTTGTTGTTGTTTTTTGTCTCTTTGTGTTGTTTCATGTCTCTTTTTGGTTGTTTTGTGTCTCTTTGTGGTTGTTTTGTGTCTCCTTGTGGTTGTTTTGTGTCTCTTTGTGGTTGTTTTTTGTCGTTCGTCAACAGAGAAATCTACAACTTTGATAAATATTGTGATGAAGCAGTTCGCGTGTTTCTTGCTCACAGAGCGGATGCACCCGGTCACCTCGGGGCTGACCGCCAAGGACCTGAAGGTGGACGCCATAGACCTGAAGGTGGACACCAAGGACCTGAAGGGGGACGCCAAGGACCTGAAGGGGGACGCCAAGGACCTGAAGGGGGCAGAGCCAACTCCACGAGTCTGTGACACTTTGTCTTTTTTTGCTCAGGGCAGAAGAAAATAAAACACGTCTGAAGGAAAATGACTCTGTTCATTTTTATCATGAAATTATGTCGTAAGAACCTCACGGTTTGTCGTAACAACGTCCCAAAAACCTAAATTTGTGTAAAAACGTCGTAAAAACCTCAGTTTGTCGTAATAACATCATAAAAACCTCAGTTTGTCGTAAAAACAACGTAAAAAAATCGGAAAAACCTCAGTTTGTCATAAAAACGTCGTAAAAACCTCAGTTTGTCGTAAAAATAACGTTAAAAAATCGTAAAAACTTCGTAAAAACGTCATAAAAACCTGTTTGTCATAAAAACATCGTAAAAACATCGTAAAAACATCGTAAAAACATCGTAAAAACGTCATAAAAACCTCAAAACATCGTAAAAACATCGTAAAATCATCATTAAAACCTCAGTTTGTCGTAAAAACATCGTAAAACGTCGTAAAAACGTTGTGAAAACCTCAGTTTGTCTGAAAAACGTCATAAAAACCTCAATTTGTCATAAAAACATCATAAAAACATCATAAAAACGTCTTATAAACCTCAATTTGTCGTAAAAACATCGTAAAAACTGCTTAAAAATATCATAAAAACCTCAGTTTGTCGTAAAAACCTCAGTTTGTCGTAAAAACAACGCAAAAACTTCGTAAAAACTTCTTAAAAACTGAAATTTGTCGTAAAAACATCGTAAAAACGTCGTAAAAATTTCATAAAAACCTAAATTTGTCGTAAAAACATCGTAAAAACGTCTTAAAAATGTCATAAAAACCTCAGTTTGTCATAAAAACATCGTAAAAACATCGTAAAAACATCGTAAAAACATCGTAAAAACGTCTTAAAAATGTCATAAAAACCTCAGTTTGTTGTAAAAACATCGTAAAAACATCGTAAAAACATCGTAAAAACGTCTTAAAAATTTCATAAAAACCTCAATTTGTCGTAAAAACATCATAAAAATTTCATAAAAACCTTGATTTATCGTAAAAACATCGTAAAAACGTCTTAAAAATGTCATAAAAACCTCAGTTTGTCATAAAAACATCGTAAAACATCGTAAAACATCGTAAAACATCGTAAAAACTTCTTAAAAACTTAATAAAAATCTCAATTTGTCGTAAAAACATCGTAGAAACTTCGCAAAAAAATCTTAAAAATTTCATAAAAACCTGAATTTGTCGTAAAAACATTGTAAAAACAACGAAAAAACATCGTAAAAACTTCTTAAAAACTTAATAAAAATCTCAATTTGTCGTAAAAACATCGTAAAAACATCGTAAAAACTTCTTAAAAACGTAATAAAAATCTCAATTTGTCGTAAAAACATCGTAAAAACTTCGTAAAAAAGTCTTAAAAATTTCATGAAAACCTCAATTTGTCGTAAAAACATCGTAAAAACGTCTTAAAAATTTCATAAAAACCTCAATTTGTCGCAAAAACGTCTTAAAAATGTCATAAAAACCTCAGTTTGTCGTAAAAACATCGTAAAAACTTCGTAAAAAAGTCTTTAAAATTTCATAAAAACCTCAATTTGTCGTAAAAACGTCTTAAAAATGTCATAAAAACCTCAGTTTGTCGTAAAACATCGTAAAAACATCGTAAAAACTTTGTAAAAACATCGTAAAAACTTCTTAAAAACTTAAAAATCTCAATTTGTCGTAAAAACATCGTAAAAACTTCGTAAAAAAGTCTTAAAAATTTCATAAAAACCTGAATTTGTCGTAAAAACATTGTAAAAATAAAGAAAAAAAATAGTAAAAACTTCTTAAAAACGTTATAAAAATCTCAATTTGTCGTAAAAACATCGTAAAAACTTCGTAAAAACATCGTAAAAACTTCTTAAAAACTTAATAAAAATTTCAATTTGTCGTAAAAACATCGTAAAAACTTCGTAAAAAAGTCTTAAAAATTTCATAAATACCTGAATTTGTCGTAAAAACATTGTAAAAACAACGAAAAAACATCGTAAAAACTTCTTAAAAACTTAATAAAAATCTCAATTTGTCGTAAAAACATCATAAAAAACTTTGTAAAAACATCGTAAAAACTTAATAAAAATCTCAATTTGTCGTAAAACATCGTAAAAACTTCGTAAAAAAGTCTTAAAAATTTCATAAATACCTGAATTTGTCCTAAAAACTTTGTAAAAACATCGTAAAAACTTCGTAAAAACTTAATAAAAATCTCAATTTGTCGTAAAACATCGTAAAAACTTCGTAAAAAAGTCTTAAAAATTTCATAAAAACCTCAATTTGTCGTAAAAACATCGTAAAAACGTCTTAAAAAGTCATAAAAACCTCAGTTTGTCATAAAAACATCGTAAAAACATCGTAAAAACGTCTTAAAAAGGTCATTAAAAACCTCAATTTGTTGTAAAAACTTCGTAAAAACGTCTTAAAAATGACATAAAAACCTTAGTTTGTCGTAAAATCAACGTAAAAACAACGTAAAAACTTCTTAAAAACTTCTTAAAAACTTGATAAAAATCTCAATTTGTCGTAAAAACATCGTAAAAACTTCGTAAAAACATGGTAAAAACTTCGTAAAAACTTAATAAAAATCTCAATTTGTCGTAAAACATCGTAAAAACTTCGTAAAAAAGTCTTAAAAATTTCATAAATACCTGAATTTGTCGTAAAAACATTGTAAAAACATAGTGAAAACATCGTAAAAAACGTCATAAAAACCTCAATTTGTCATAAAAACATCGTAAAAACATTGTAAAAACATCGTAAAAACGTCTTAAAAATGTCATAAAAACCTCAATTTGTCGTAAAAACTTTGTAAAAACGTCTTAAAAATGTCATAAAAACCTCAGTTTGTTGTAAAAACATCGTAAAAACATCGTAAAAACATCGTAAAAACATCGTAAAAACGTCTTAAAAATTTCATAAAAACCTCAATTTGTCGCAAAAACGTCATAAAAATGTCATAAAAACCTCAGTTTGTCGTAAAACATCGTAAAAACATCGTAAAAACATTGTAAAAACGTCTTAAAAATGTCATAAAAAACTAAATTTGTCGTAAAAACTTCGTAAAAACGTCTTAAAAATGTCATAAAAACCTCAATTTGTCATAAAAACATCGTAAAAACGTCTTAAAAAGTCATAAAAACCTCAGTTTGTCATAAAAACATCGTAAAAACATCGTAAAAACATCGTAAAAACGTCTTAAAAAGGTCATTAAAAAACTCAATTTGTTGTAAAAACTTCGTAAAAACGTCTTAAAAATGACATAAAAACCTTAGTTGGTCGTAAAATCAACGTAAAAACAACGTAAAAACTTCTTAAAAACTTCTTAAAAACTTGATAAAAATCTCAATTTGTCGTAAAAACATCGTAAAAACTTCTTAAAAATTTCATAAAAACCTCAGTTTGTCATAAAAACATCGTAAAAACTTCGTGAAAACATCGTAAAAACATCGTAAAAAAGTCTTAAAAATTTCACAAAAACCTGAATTTGTCGTAAAAACATTGTAAAAACATCGTGAAAACATCGTGAAAACATCGTAAAAACATCGTAAAAACGTCATAAAAACCTCAATTTGTCGTAAAATCATCGTAAAAACGTCTTAAAAATTTCATAAAAACCTCAATTTGTCGCAAAAACGTCTTAAAAATGTCATAAAAATGTCATAAAAACCTCAGTTTGTCGTAAAACATCGTAAAAACATCGTAAAAACATCGTAAAAACTTCTTAAAAACTTAATAAAAACCTGAATTTGTCGTAAAAACATTGTAAAAACAACGAAAAAACATCGTAAAAACTTCTTAAAAACTTAATAAAAATCTCAATTTGTCGTAAAAACATCGCAAAAACATCGTAAAAACTTCTTAAAAACGTAATAAAAATCTCAATTTGTCGTAAAAACATCGTAAAAACTTCGTAAAAAAGTCTAAAAAATTTCATAAAAACCTGAATTTGTCGTAAAAACATTGTAAAAACATCGTGAAAACATCGTAAAAACGTAATAAAAACCTCAATTCGTCGCAAAAACGTCTTAAAAATGTCATAAAAACCTCAGTTTGTCATAAAAACATCGTAAAACATCGTAAAAACATCGTTAAAACGTCTTAAAAAGGTCAGTTTGTCGTAAAAACCTTGTAAAAACGTCATAAAAACGTTGTAAAAACCTGTTTGTCATAAAAACATAGTAAAAACATCGTAAAAACATTTTAAAAACGTTGTAAAAACGTCACAAAAACCTGTTTGTCGTAAAAACGTCGTAAAAACATCGTAAAAACATCGTAAAAACCTCAGTTTGTCGTAAAAACATCGTAAAAACGTTGTTAAAACATCGTAAAAACCCCAGTTTGACATAAAAACAATGTAAAAACGTCTTAAAAACCTCAGTTTGTTGTAAAAACATCGTAAAAACATCGTAAATAATAATAAAACTCTCTCTGCTTCATAAAATAAAATTAAAACAATAAAACAATAAAACAATAAAACAATAAATTCTTTAATATTCAGTTTGTTTCTTTAATAAACAGGAAATTAGACAAACGTGAAGTGTGGCACAAAAACAACAACAACAATAACAAAAATAACAACAATAATAATTATTACAATATTCAAACATCAGAGACAACAGGTCAACGACCAGTTACTTTAGTTACAAAGTAACTAAAGTAACTAAAGTAACACAGTAACTAAAGTACCAAAGTAACTCAAGTAACTTAAGTTACACAGTAAAAATGGTGAAAACCTCAGTTTGTCGTAAAAACATCGTAAAAACATCGTAAAAACATCGTAAAAACATTGTAAAAACGTTGTAAAAACGTTTTAAAAACGTTGTGAAAACCCCAGTTTGTCTGAAAAACGTCATAAAAACCTGTTTGTCATAAAAACATCGTAAAAACATCGTAAAAACATCGTAAAAACATCGTAAAAACGTCAGTTTGTCATAAAAATGTCATAAAAACCTCAGTTTGTCGTGAAAAAAACGTAAAAACATCGTAAAAACGTGCTAAAAACCTCAGTTTGTCGTAAAAATGTCTTAAAAACGTCATAAAAACGTCACAAAAACCTGTTTGTCGTAAAAACATTGGAAAAACATTGGAAAAACATCGGAAAAACATCGGAAAAACCTCAGTTTGTCGTAAAAACGTCGCAGAAACGTTGTAAAAACTAATACGATTCAGAACCGCAGAGGTCAGGACGGGTACGATTCAGAAGAAGAAGAAGAAGAAGAAGAAGAAGAAGAAGAAGAAGAAGAAGAAGAAGAAGAAGAAGAAGAAGAAGAAGAAGAAGAAGAAGAAGAAGAAGAAGAAGAAGAAGAAGAAGAAGAAGAAGAAGAAGAAGAAGAAGAAGAAGAAGAAGAAGAAGACGAAGGTCTGGACCGGAGACCTCAGAGGATCCACATCAGACCACCTGGCATCAGGTCCAGAATCCTCCAGAACTCAAAAACCGTCTGTATCGACAAAATCAGAATGATGGTCGTTATGACATCACTGCAGACCGGTCCAGACCAGTTCGGGTGATGCAGAAACCCGTCCAGGTTCAGGTCCAGGTTCAGGTCCAGCGGAGTCCCGGCCCTCGGGTCATCATGACCTCCTCCAGGTCCCGGTCTTCCTGTCGCTGCTGCAGTCTTTGTTCCTCCAGCAGAGCCACCAGAGTCTCTCTGCTCCACCACCTCCAACATCTCCTCCAGGATCAGGCGCTCCTCCAGCAGCTCCTGCTCCTCCTTCAGGTGGTCTGGAACACATTCAGGATTACTCAGGACCAGGACCAGGACCACAGGACCCCCCCGAACCCCTGTGCTGCTGGTGTGTGTGTGAGGTTACCGTCCACAGCCCTGCGCTCCCTGAGCTCCTGCTGCAGCCGACTCTGCCGGTCCTCCAGCTCCAACTCCCGAGCACTGAAACACAGCAGAGACCAGAGTCTGAGATCAGGATCCAGGAGGTCCTGATCCAGGAGGTCCCGATCCAGCAGGTCCTGATCCAGGAGGTCCTGATCAAGGAGGTCCTGATCCAGGAGGTCCTGAAGAACCTGAACCTGCTGCTGCTGGATTTGAGGCTCAGATACTCACAAGATCATGAGTTCAGATTCGTATCGGACCAGAGAGACCAGCTGGAACCACTGCTGCATCAGACCCGGGTGATCCAGGTGATCCAGTCCTGCAGAGACAGAGAGACAGACAGGTTACCCAGTCCTGCAGAGACAGAGAGACAGACAGGTGATCCAGTCCTGCAGAGACAGAGAGACAGACAGGTGATCCAGTCCTGCAGAGACAGAGAGACAGACAGGTGATCCAGTCCTGCAGACACAGAGAGACAGACAGGTGATCCAGTCCTGCAGAGACAGAGAGACAGACAGGTAAACCAGTCCTGCAGAGACAGAGAGACAGACAGGTGATCCAGTCCTGCAGACACAGAGAGACAGACAGGTTACCCAGTCCTGCAGAGACAGAGAGACAGACAGGTGATCCAGTCCTGCAGACACAGAGAGACAGACAGGTTACCCAGTCCTGCAGAGACAGAGAGACAGACAGGTTATCCAGTCCTGCAGAGACAGAGAGACAGACAGGTTACCCAGTCCTGCAGACACAGAGAGACAGACAGGTGATTCAGTCCTGCAGACACAGAGAGACAGACAGGTGATCCAGTCCTGCAGAGACAGAGAGACAGACAGGTTACCCAGTCCTGCAGACACAGAGAGACAGACAGGTTACCCAGTCCTGCAGAGACAGAGAGACAGACAGGTTACCCAGTCCTGCAGACACAGAGAGACAGACAGGTTATCCAGTCCTGCAGAGACAGAGAGACAGACAGGTAAACTACAGTGAACTAACCCTCCAGGTGAAGCTCGCGGCCCTGGTCGTCGATGGAGTCGCCCCAATAATCTGAAACACAGGTGAGATTAAAACAGATTATTCTGTATTCCAGGACCCGTCCCCTCATCGAGGTTCAGGTTTGAGTCCCTGTGAACCTGAGGGCTGTGGTCTGGAGCCGTCCCCTCATGGTGGTTCAGGTCTGAGTCCCTGTGAACCTGAGGGCTGTGGTCTGGACCCTGGTGCTCCTGGTCTCCCATGGCAGAGTGGTCTCAGGCGAGGGGCCGGACTAAGAACGGTTCACAAAGACTCTGTGGACAAACGAGGAAGAGGAAGAGAGACCCTGCCCGGAGGAAGCCCGGGACCCCCGTCTGGAGCCAGGCCCAGACGGAGGGCTCGCCGGCACCGCCCCCCTCTTCATCCTGTGGGCCCACCACTCACAGGAGGGACCGCTGGGGTCGGGGCGCTGCTGCACGGGGGGCAGTGAAGGTGAGGGGCCTCGAGGGTCCAGACCCGGGCAGCAGAGGCTCTGGGGACGTGGAGCGTCTCCTCTCTGTGGGGGAAGGAGCCGGAGCTTGTGAGGGAGGTGGAGCTACCAGTTAGATCTGGCG
>NC_139838.1:29259483-29264483 GCF_963691815.1 Echiichthys vipera
TATTCTTTAAACGTTTTCTTACATTTCTCTACAAACAGGACGATTACATTTATGTTTTAACACTTTTACAACTTTATCCTTTCATCTTTTCAGACATATGACTTTTTAAAATCATAATTTTCTTTTTTCAAATAGAGTTTATCACTTTTTATAACTTTTGATGCGTAATCACGTCATATTCAGCTGTTGACATATTTCTTTTGAAACCCTAAAACCATGAAGACAGGAAGTGAACATGGACACATGGCCCCGCCCCCTCCCTCCCTCCCTCCCTCCCACACACACACACACACACACACACACACACGGCTCACTGTTGACTCTGAGTCACACACATTCCTGAATGAATGCTGCAGGCGTGTTCATTCCTGTCAGCTACACCTGAGCGAACACTCACACACACACACACACACACACACACACACACACACACACACACACACACACACACACACACACACACACACACACACACACACACACACACACACACACACACACACACACACACACACACACACACACACACACACACACACACACACACACAGGATAGTAAGTGAGGGACTTTGCTCCAGTGTTATTTAAGGTTTCTTTTAGTTTTCTTGGGGAGGTTTTGAACTTTTGTGACTTTTGTGACTTTTGTGAGTCCAGTTTTAAAGTTTTTAAAGTTTTAACGCTTTCACATCTTCATATCTTCATATCTTCAAATCTTTCATTTAACGAGCTGCATTCTTGTAAATCTTCCCCACAGTTCACTCTCCTCCCTCTGGTTTTGGCAGAGTCCATAAACAGCTTTCCCTTAAACTGCAGAAGCTTCCACAGTTCACCCGTTCACACATCAGCCGTCCTCCTGCTCCTGATTGGATGAACACGCCTCTCCCCTGTCCTCTCATTGGTCCTCGTGTTTGATTTTTGAACTTTAAAGAAACTGTTAAAAGTAGAAGTTAAAGCTATGTTTAAAATAAAGAATCCACCCACGGGCGTTTTGAGGGGAACAGAATGAAAGTTTTGCGTTCGAGGAGGCCTCGGGGAAGACCCAGGACCAGGTGGAGAGATTAGATCTCCACACTGGCCTGGGAACGCCTCAGGATCCCCCAGTTAGAGCTGGTTAATGAGGCCCGGGAAAGGGAAGTTTGGGGTCCCCTGCTGGAGCTGCTGCGCCCTCGACCCGACCCCGGATAAGAGGCTGAAGATGACATGAGATGAGACTTCCTGTGCCGTTGTGTTGCCATGGTAGCAGCCAATAGCGTAGGGCGTTGCTGGTTGCCAGGGTTGTCTGTTGTTGGGTGCAGCTACTGTAGGCTGGCACTGGGTGAAATGGAGTTAGCCGATCCTGCAGCTGCTTGGGAGCCTCAGTGAAGGGGGCGTTCTTTGTCCCAGCAGCTGAGTGAGCGGAGACGGGCAACAACCAGAGTCACTATAGGCCGAGCATTCACTCCATGGACTGAGAGAAAGGAGAGGAACGCCATTCAAATGCACGCCCACATGGCTACGCTTCTCCTTGATGCTAACATCTCTTTCATCTGCACGGCTAACGGCTAACGCTAACTGTCAGTCAAACTCCTCTAATCCTTGTTTTGATGCTGTGGTTTTCTGGAGGGGACGGGTTCAAACAGGCTCAAACAGACTCCGGTCTCCTGGAGCTACTGGGCCGGGTCTGACCAACCTGGCAACCCCACTGCTGGACTTCTTTTTTGTTGTTGCGACGCCGATCTGGAGACGCTAGATGGAGCTGTTCTGCTCATTCTACACATTCAACCTTTAAGGAATAACTTTATTCTCTCACTCGCTGAAGGTGAAGGAGACTTTAAAGTAAAGACGCATTAATTATGCTTTAGAGTATCGGGTCCAGAGCTGCTTTCAGCTTTCAGAGGATTATTTCTGTTCACGTAAAGATGCAGACGTGTTTGCTCGGGTTTGTTGCAGAGCTCGTCAGAGTAAACACTAAATGTAACGACACACCTTAACGCCTGGAGGTAAGAGAGCAGCTTCGAGGAGATGCATCCGCCCGATGGGGGGAAAGAATCTAATATTGAAACATAGCTGTTACACTCGTCCCATCATCAGCCACAGGAGAGCCTTTCACCCGGCGTGTGTGTGCAGGTGCAGAGAAACTCTTTTGTGTTGTGTCTAATCTGCAGATCGCAGGCGGTTCAGGGAGACGTGTGCGTGAGCGGGTCGATCCTCAGCAGTGTTGCGTACGGCGCGTGCTGCAAAAACAAGATAAAGAAGAAGAAGAAGAAGAAGAAGAAGAAGAAGAAGAAGAAGTCATAAAGTTAAATGTATGAAAGGTTCATGAGGTTTGGTTTAATTTCAAATCGGAGTGTGTGTGTGTGTGTGTGTGTGTGTGTGTGTGTGTGTGTGTGTGTGTGTGTGTGTGTGTGTGTGAGTGTGTGTGGGTCAGAGTGTGTGTGTGTCTGTGTGATGCTAACCAGTATTTACTCCCCTGTTGGTGGACACACTCACTGCCTGTGTGTTTACAGAGACCACAGAAGTCGTCCCCACACTGAGGCGAACCTCAAACACGCAGCTGACATTTCACAGTGATCCGGTCCCAACGGGCCGGACCCAGAACGCTCCGAGGACACAGGACCCAGGACCCAGGACCCAGGACCCAGGACACAGGACACAGGAGACAGGAGACAGGAAACAGGAGACAGGAGACAGGAGACAGGACCCAGGACCCAGGACACATGACACATGACACAGGACCCAGGACACATGACACATGACACAGGACCCAGGACACAGGACCCAGGACACAGGACCCAGGACACAGGACCCAGGACCCAGGACACAGGACACAGGACGCTCACAGGACCCAGAACGCTCACAGGACACAGGACACAGGACCCAGGACACAGGACCCAGGACACAGGACCCAGGACCAAGGACACAGGACCCAGGACCCAGGACACAGGACGCTCACAGGACACAGGACCCAGGACACAGGACCCAGGACCCAGGACACCGTGCTGGTTCTGTTCTACTAAACTGTCAATGACATAAAATGCCTTTTAAACAACAACACTGTTGAGAGTGTGTGTTAAATAAAACACTAATACTACAAATGCTTTCAAAAGGGGATTTAATGTCAGTCCTCTTATGGATGCTTCCTTGACACTGATTGTCTGTGTGTGTGTGTGTGTGTGTGTGTGTGTGTGTGTGTGTGTGTGTGTGTGTGTGTGTGTGTGTGTGTGTGTGTGTGTGTGTGTGTGTGTGTGTGTGTGTGTGTGTGTGTGTGTGTGTGTGTGTGTGTGTGTTTACCTCGGGTGTTATCAGGAGGTTATCCTGACCCACAGGAGCAGAGCGTACCAAGCAGACACGGCTTCCTCCGCGTCGTCCTTCTGTCTTTGAGAGGACCAATTAAACGCCTCGAGAGAGGGTCGTTTAAGTGAAGGGAGGTCCAGTCGTTACTTTTTCAACAAAGAGCGGTTTTTGGTTACTATGGGAACCAATGAGCTTTACCCGCAACAGGAAATAATAACACATTCAGTTCCTGTTTGGTGTTAGCTAGTGCGCTCAAACATCTGTCAGTCAACGTGTGTTTAGGAAGGAGCCTGCAAATCTGAACTGAGCTGAAACGACGTGTTGAGACGGATGGTTTTACCCATGCGTGTGTGTGTGTGTGTATGTGTGTGTGTGTGTATGTGTGTGTGTGTGTGTAAATAGTGTCTGTTGAGCACCCAAACATTTTTACGCTGACACACACCTTCTCCAAAACTAAGCTAATGAGATATCACATGTAAATATGCTAACTGTTTAAAGCCTTTATGCTAAGCTAGCTTTGTTGTTATTTTGTGTCTCTTTGTTGTTGTTTTGTGTCTCTTTGTGGTTGTTTTGTGTCTCTTTGTTGTTGTTTTGTGTCTCTTTGTAGTTGTTTTGTGTGTCTTTGTGGCTGTTTTGTGTCTCTTGGTAGTTGTTTTGTGTGTCTTTGTGGTTGTTTTGTGTCTATTTGTTGTTGTTTTGTCTCTATTTGTTGTTGTTTTGTGTCTCTTTGTGGTTGTTTTCTGTCTCTTTGTAGTGTGCCTGTGTGTGTGTGTGTGTGTGTGTGTGTGTGTGTGTGTGTGTGTGTGTGTGTGTGTGTGTGTGTCTGTGTGTGTGTGTGTGTGTGTGTGTGTGTGTGCGCGCGCGTCAGTGCTCTCCCGCCGAGGGCTCTCTCCGTCTCTCCTCGCCTGCCACGCCCTCGTCACTTTGACTCTAGAGGTGAAGAAAACACACAGTTTCAAAAGAAAGCACTTCCCTTCCTTCTGTGATTGGACGGTTTGAAGATACTCGACTCTGATTGGTCTTTTTTTCCTTGTTTTGAACCATTTCAAAAAGAATCCTCAGCGTCACAGGACACGGACAAATAAAGAGACGACAGACGGGGCACGATTAGGAAAATATCTCCAGGACTTTACAGGGACGTCGAATGGGACATGGTTTTATTTTGAAAGGTCTTTACAGGAGGTTCATGGAGGCGAGACAGTTTCTGTAAACATCAAAACAACAAAACAAAAACAAAGCTTTTTTCTTTTTTGAAAAATAAATCATGACAAGAAATAAAAACCCCACATTTATTTCCAAAAAACGTCTCCAACAGGTCGTTTACGGCGTGTCTGTCTCTATTATTTACAGCGAGGGCAGTTTTTCTCTTAGGGCGCACTCACACTGTGCCTCCGCACCGCGCCCTGTGCTTTAGGGTCCTTGTCCCCCCCTCCAGGCCCGTTTGTACTCACACTACCTGGGCCTCGGAGAATGCTTCTTGCTGCCTATACGTCATCACGCCGTAACACGTCACACGCATTGATGACATCATGGTGCCAGGTGAAGATCCTGCGTGGCTTTGTTTCCAGATCTTTCCGTAGACCTCGGAGTTTTTGTGCGTCTTGTCGACTGTTTTTGAATCTTTTCATCGACCAAATCTGCAGTAAACACTACTTCTTTTTTCTACGTCCCAACAGGCGCACAGGAAATGACCTCAGAACTGGCCGCAGTTATACGCGGAGCTGTTG
>NC_139838.1:29269483-29290706 GCF_963691815.1 Echiichthys vipera
CAGGTTAAACTTTATATTGTGACGCATTAAAGCGATGCAGAATATGAGTCTCCGTGTGAGTCGGGGAGAGACCACGGAGCAAACGCGGAGCTTTCTGTCGAGTCACTGAATCCTATCACAGAAACCGTCTGAGGCCGCCGATCAGAGCAGAGGGAGGTGAATGCGACACGCGGTGGAGTGGCGCTGTGATAAACCGTGTGACGCCGGTTGGAGGGAGAGAGGACAGAGAAGAGCAAAGACGAGCGGAGTCTGAAACTGTCACCAGCAGAATAGAGCCGGACCCTGCAGCTGTGTGTCCACGCTGCAGGGTCGCTGTGTAAAACCTGAAGTTTACACAGCGGCAGAGAAGAAACGCCGGGGCTCGGGTCAGGGTGGAGCCGTGTGTTTGCTCCCGTCTGTTGATCTTTGTCTCTTATGTTTCCAGTGACTGGACCTCCTGCAAGGGGCATTTTTAACGACAGTGGTAGATTTCAGTAATAAGTCACTTAAAGGATGTGAGTGCGTTTCCTGAGCGCTGCTGTGAAGCGTCGTAGAGTCTGAGACGGCAGCAGGAAGGAAGGTAAGAGAGCGTTCGATCCCTTACACATCAAATCATAAGATCAGACTTTCTAACAAACTCTCTTTTTTGTTCCCTTTCTGTTTGAGACCCGAGCCGACTGGAACCATTTACCTGCTGATTTCATGTCTGTTTCCTCTCTGCACCCTGAGGGCGCCCTCCCACTGTGCCTCCGTCCCGTGCCCCGTGCTTTAGGGTCCTTGTCCCCCCCTCCAGGCCCGTTTGTACTCACACTACCTGGGCCTCGGAGAATGCTTCTTGCTGCCTATACGTCATCACGCCGTAACACGTCACACGCATTGATGACGTCATGGCGATGCGTGGCTTTGTTTCCAGATCTTTCCGTAGACCTCGGAGTTTTTGTGCGTCTTGTCGACTGTTTTTGAATCTTTTCATCGACCAAATCTGCAGTAAACACTCCACCTCCGCATCACACCAACGTGAACCTTTCACCGCCATTGTTTTAAATGTCTGCGCATGGTCCCTCCTTCTTTTTTCTACGTCCCAACAGGCGCACAGGAAATGACCTCAGAACCGCCGTAGGCCTCGTGCTCGTACACGTGCGCACGCTCGTGCTCGTGCACGTACAAACGTGCTTTACTAAAGCCCACCTCTCCCAAACGGGCCGTGGACGGCAACCGTGCCGCTCCTAGACGTGGTACGGTTGCACTCACACTGGTCAAAGGAACCAGACTTTAGCCGTGAAACGTGCTGGGGCATGGGATGGATGGACAGTGGGAGTGCGCCCTAAGAGGATTGTGTCGTCCTGCTTATTGGGATGCAGGTCTGGACCCCCTCGAACACGAGCCGGTGCATCTCAAATAAAGACACCTGAACAATGAGTTTCTTTTGAAAAGAGCAGAGACGACTAAACTTTACAGTGAGGTTTGAAACAAGACGGCGATGAAAGGAGGTGAAAATGAGCGACGGGTGAAACAAGGTCACGGAGGGAAAGGATGAAACAAAAAAACCACCGGAGTGGAAATGAAATTGGGTAAAAACCTGAGGAGACGAGAGTGGAAGTGCAGGGTTAAAGAGAGATAGAGAAGCAGCGACACAAACGTGAGCTGAAGAAGACGAGTGCAGACACGACAGTGACATTCCTGCCATTCCCTGAACCACACGCCGCGCCCTCTGGAGAGGAACCAACGGCTCGTTCTCAGAGCCGCCGCTGAGGCGCTGCGATCCCTCACAGGTCACAGGATGTTGGGTTTTGGGTTACAGGTGACAGCAGATCCTTTATGTGTTCGTAAATCACAAGTTTTAACCTTTAAAACTATGTTGGAAAAGAAAGAAGCTGCATGGAAGTCGATGCACGGCTGTGGATCGAGTCCCTGTGGTGGCGTGTTTGTCATCTTCAGCTCTGGAGCTAATAACGCTCGGTGGGAGATGAGCCCGCAAAAAGAAATTCCTCGATATTCAACTTTGTAATTATGACCGAGGGGCGTGACGCCAACAGGTTTTCCCAGCCGGCAGCTTGTTTTTCTGACGAGGACACAGAGGCAGGAGTTTGAACCGTATCAGTGTGAATGACTGTGCACAGGACGTCTCCAAAACCAACAACATACACACATCTCTACAGCTTTTATCTTCTATCTATCTCATAGAGTTCATTCATCTTCAGCCTCTTGTCCCTGTCGGGGTCTCTGTCCAAGCTGACAGCGGGCGTGAGGCGGGGTCCACCCTGGACAGGACGCCAGTCTATCACAGGACACATAGAGACGAACAGAGACAGACAACCATTCACACCTACGGGTGATTTAGAGTCATCAATGAACCGAACACCTGCACGTCTTTGGACTGTGGGAGGAAACCGGAGAACCCGGAGAAAACCCACGCAGACACGGGGACAACATGCAAACTCCACACAGAAGGGCCCCAGCCGGGATTCGAACCGTGCTAACCACCACACCACTGTGTAGAGCTGACTACCTCAGAACACACAGAGGGGACGAGAGGCTGAAGTCAGGCTTGTTTAGTGTCGTAGCTGCAGTCGGATTCTCCTGCAGCTACGAACATGCAAATGTCTCCAACAGTCACACGGGCGACGCAGACGCAGGCGATGACCTCATTTCCCCTTAGGGATAAATAAAGATATCTATCTATCCATCCATCCATCCATCTATCTATCCATCCATCCATCCATCCATCCATCCATCCATCCATCTATCTATCTATCCATCTATCCATCCATCCATCCATCTATCCATCCATCTATCCATCCATCTAAAACCCTTGATCTCTTAATAACTGATGCGTTTACTGGAGGAGCACCACCAGATGTGAGTGAAAGCTCTGGACACTAAAGGCTGCAGGACGTTTATTCCTCCACTCCTGCTTCTGCGTGAAGACTGAGTGAGAGGATGAGGAGGAGGAGGAGGAGGAAGAGGAGGAGGAAGAGGAGAAGGAGAAGGAGGAAGAAGAGGAGAAAGAGGAGGAAGAAGAGGAGGAGGAGGAGGAAGAGAAGTAGGAGGAAGAGGAAGAGGAGGAGGAAGAGGAGAAGGAGGAAGAAGAGGAGAAAGAGGAGGAGGAAGAGGAGGAGGAAGAGGAGGAGGAGGAAGAAGAGGAGGAGGAGGAGGAGGAGGAGGAGGAAGAGGAGGAGGAAGAGGAGAAAGAGGAGGAAGAAGAGGAGAAAGAGGAGGAAGAAGAGGAGGAAGAGGAGGAGGAAGAAGAGGAGGAAGAAGAGGAGGAGGAGGAGGAGGAGGAGGAGGAGGAGGAGGAAGAGGAGGAGGAAGAGGAGGAAGAGGAGGAGAAAGAGGAGGAGGAGTGTTGCGGGCTGTTATTGGCAGCAGAGAGTGAAGGAATGCAGTCAGACAGAAAACCGAAACTCACACAGACTCAATCCTGGTTGACAATGCCACGTCCAATGAGTGTGTGTGTGTGTGTGTGTGTGTGTGTGTGTGTGTGTGTGTGTGTGTGTGTGTGTGTGTGTGTGTGTGTGTGTGTGTGTGTGTGTGTGTGTGTGTGTGTAGAACGGTGCACAGAGACAAACATGGGTCATATTCAGTAAAGTCAAACATTTTACCATCTCAAAAACAAAAGCAATCAGCGATCAGCAATAAGACGCTGACGCACCGTCACCTGGTACCCCCCCCACCCCACCCCATCAATCCCCCCCCGCCCACCGCAGCAGGTGTGAGTGGAACCGGATCAGAACCGGTTTCAGTTTGAGGCCTTCAGGACGTTCTTCTGCACTGAGATCATTTTCCACTCAAAGATTTTTTTTAAATAAAAACCGTCACTAGAAGCAAACTCGTAGTTCAGATTCACCCCCGAACGTTCAGCCTCTCCACACGCGCGTCCCTCTGCTGAGGTCATCCTCTGCCATCCGCACGTCCGACACACTGTGACACACTGTGACACGGGAACATCTAAACGTCCCGAGGTGTTTGAATGTTACACTTAAAGTCTTCCCCTCTCTTAAACCAACTTCAGGAGTTATTCCTCCACTTCCTGTTGCACACAAAGGCTCTGGTGTGTTACGTGTTCTCTTCATGAGTCATGTGATGTCATCAGTACGTGACCGGTTACGTTTAGTCGACTAAAGGAGACGGTTAAGTTTAGACTACTAAAGGAGACGGTTAAGTTTAGAGGACTAAAGGAGACGGTTAAGTTTAGACGACTAAAGGAGACGGTTAAGTTCATATCTATATATATTTGCTGTGTATAAATAAAGAGGTCTTGCGTTACCTATAAACATTTGAACTGAATCTCAAACCATCGCCTGAAGCCGTCAAAGACACAAAGAGTCCGAGAGTCAAACACCAACAGGAGGCGGCTGCAGAACAAAGGCGTCCTGTCGTCAGTGTTGACACCTGCTCACAGGGACGGACGAGGCCCCCGGGCTCTAACACCGCCTCCTCCTGACACCTGACGACCTCTGAGGCATCATGTGACCATCGGGTCCCACCCCAATGACAACAGCGTTTGTTAAAGAGGAAGATGAAAGGGGGCGGGGCGGGGGGGGGGGCTCAAACAGGGTTTCCTCTTCTTTACAAACAGTCTTCCAGAATGTCTTCATCGACCTGAGCAACATCCTGCTCTCTCTACGGCACATTTCATAACAACAGCTCACAGACGACGGAAGAGGGTCAGGTATCATCCTCTAATGTGTCGTCATCCGAGGGATCGGTTCTTTAGTTTGAGAAGAACAAGTTCATCGTCTTCCCCTCTCTTTAACCAACTTTTAGGAGTTATTCCTCCACTTCCTGCTGCACATAAACGTCTCTGTTGTGTTACAGTTCACCGTGTTCTCATTAATGATATCATATGATAAGACTGAGGGCGCCCTCCCACTGTGCCTCCGTCCCGTGCCCCGTGCTTTAGGGTCCTTGTCCCCCCCTCCAGGCCCGTTTGTACTCACACTACCTGGGCCTCGGAGAATGCTTCTTGCTGCCTATACGTCATCACGCCGTAACACGTCACACGCATTGATGACGTCATGGCGATGCGTGGCTTCGTTTCCAGATCTTTCCGTAGACCTCTGAGTTTTTGTGCGTCTTGTCGACTGTTTTTGAATCTTTTCATCGACCAAATCTGCAGTAAACACTCCACCTCCGCATCACACCAACGTGAACCTTTCACCGCCATTGTTTGAAATGTCCGCGCATGGTCCCTCCTTCTTTTTTCTACGTCCCAACAGGCGCACAGGAAATGACCTCAGAACCGCCGTAGGCCTCGTGCTCGTACACGTGCGCGCGCTCGTGCTCGTACATGTGCAAACGTGCTTTACTAAAGCCCACCTCTCCCAAGCGGGCCGTGGACAGCCAGTTGGCCACAGCTAGGCGTGGTATGGTTGCACTCACACTGGTCAAACGAGCTAGGCTTTAACCGTAAAACCTGTTTGGGCACGGGACGGAAGAACAGTGTGAGTGCGCCCTTGTGCACTAAAAATCACGATATATTATGAAATACGATGTGAAATGTACGTGACCGGTTAAGTTTACTGAAACACCTGAGGGGAAGTCATTTGAAAACTCTCCGTTTGAAGTCGTGAGCGCGTGGACGCGTCTGTCACTGCCTCCTCTGTTTGCTCTCGGGCTTCAGGACGGCAGCTTCCTGCTCTGCTCCACGTGATGTTGAACTCTGACAGGATGTGAGGAGCGTGAAGATGTAATCTGCTGCAGCCGCTCACGCCCTGCTGTCTTCACACACATCGTTTTACACGACTGAACACAGGTTGTGACACAGATGTTGAAGCTCAGTGGCTCCAAAACAACTTCCTCTCTGTCGGTTCAGGATTTCTCTCATGAAAGTTAAACACATGAAAGTTTCATCTTTGAAGCTGCAGATCGAGTTGACTCAGTCAAATTTCGAATGCTTACAGCTCTCACACCCCTCCCGCTCTCCCACCGAGCCCCTCCCTCCCCCCCGTCGAGTGCTCGTCAGTGCGCGTGCACCAGATTCCTGTGAACGCGCCCGTGTCCTCTCTCATTGATAAACAGCATGGAGTGCACGCTACATGGAGGTAGGCTACGCTAACTCACTCAGAGACAGCAACTGCTAACGTCATTTAGCGTATGCTAGCTTGAGGCGTGTGCCTGTGATACTGTAACATCCCTCACTCCTTCACTCCCTCACTCCCTCACTCACTCACTCCCTCACTCACTCACTCCCTCACTCCTTCTGTCACTCACTCCCTCACTCACTCACTCCTTCACTCCTTCACTCCCTCACTCACTCACTCCTTCACTCACTCCCTCACTCCTTCCCTCACTCACTCCCTCACTCACTCACTCCTTCACTCCTTCACTCCCTCACTCACTCACTCCTTCACTCCCTCACTCCTTCACTCACTCACTCCTTCGCTCCTTCTCTCACTCACTCACTCACTCCTTCACTCACTCCCTCACTCCTTCCCTCACTCACTCCCTCACTCACTCACTCCTTCACTCCTTCACTCCCTCACTCACTCACTCCTTCACTCCCTCACTCCTTCACTCCCTCACCCCCTCACTCCTTCACCCCCTCACTCACTCACTCCCTCACCCCCTCACTCCTTCACCCCCTCACTCCTTCACTCCCTCACTCACTCACCCCCTCACTCCTTCACTCCCTCACTCACTCACTCCCTCACTCCCTCACTCCTTCACCCCTCACTCACTCACTCCCTCACTCCCTCACTCCTTCACCCCCTCACTCCTTCACTCCCTCACTCACTCACCCCCTCACTCCTTCACTCCCTCACTCCCTCACCCCCTCACTCCTTCACTCCCTCACTCACTCACCCCCTCACTCCTTCACTCCCTCACCCCCTCACTCCCTCACTCCTTCACTCCCTCACCTCCTCACTCACTCACTCCCTCACTCCCTCACTCCCTCACCCCCTCACTCCCTCACCCCCTCACTCCTTCACCCCCTCACCCCCTCACTCACTCACTCCTTCACCCCCTCACTCCCTCTCTCACTCACTCCTTCACTCCCTCACTCCTTCACTCCCTCACCCCCTCACTCCCTCACTCCCTCACTCACTCACTCCTTCACTCCCTCACTCCTTCACCCCCTCACTTCAAATCCAAACTGAAAACCCATCGGTTTCCAAACTACCTTTTCCCTTCGATCGTTGTTGTTGTTGTTGTTTTAACCTGATTTGTTCATTTTGTTTACTCCTAATTTTTATTTTTAACAATGAAGGCACCTTTAAATAAAATGTATTATTATTATTATTATAGTATTTTTATTATGTCACCAACAAAACAAGCGCTCTCTGAAGGTGGATACGTCGCAACTTACAGTGCTGTCGGAGGGCGTGGCGGCCTCACAGAGTGTGTGTGTGTGTGTGTGTGTGTGTGTGTGTGTGTGTGTGTGTGTGTGTGTGTAAAACTGTGAGTATGTTGATCTGACATGTTGCAAGATGCCAAGACATGAGAGGAATGAAGAGAATTTCCTAAGAATGAGGGAATGAAGTGACTACACACAGACAAACAAACCATGTGTTACACACACACACACACACACACACACACACACACACACACACACACACACACACACACACACACACACACACACACACACACACACACACACACACACACACACACACACACACACACACACACACACACACACACACACACACACACACACACACACACACACACACACACACACACACACACACACACACACACACACACACACACACACACACACACACACACACACGCACACACCGCACACACACACACACACACAAACAAAGAGGGTCAGATAACACACACTCTGCAGATAGACATTTTTACACTGAAGCAGCAAAGAAACCACTGAAAACGCTTTTTGTCGTAGGAAGAAATGGACGAATGTTGTTTCGCTTCTTTCCTTTTGTATCAGCCTGTTTTTGTTTTGCTCTGTTTCCTGTTTCACCTCCTCCCTGACCGAACTGTGTAACTGACAGCTCTTTAAAACACACTGTCTCCATGTCAAACACAACTACAGCACTTTAACTCCGATCGATCGATCACTTTCACACCGGTGTCCTCCATCACATCGACACAGTAACTGTTTATTGGACCTTGCAAACAGCAACATCTATTTCTGTCATATCTCTTTATTGTAGTCGTCTTCTTTCAACTTCTTTCAGGAACTCGCTGTTAACACCCAGCAAAGGGACAGTCGATGTAAATCAGCCTCTCAGTGGGGTGCAGTGCATTGATTTATTGAAATGTCCAATATTATACTTTAAAATCTTCTATCTCAAGTGCCCCCTAGGAGCCAAAACGAGTGCTAAAGTGCCCTCGTCAGTGGAGAGGAGGCGCTATATTTCTACCTGCTGCCATCAGACTTTACAACGCTGAGCGACGCTCAGGGAATAATCTCACACTACTCAAAGTGACCTATCACTGACATGCACCTTTATCTCACTTGCACATTAAAATCCACATTGCACATTTTGATATAGTGTTTTTATCTGCAATACTGTACTTCTATTTTATTGTTGTTTATATTTTGTATTTTATATTTTATCTTATTTTTAGTATTTCTGATTGCTCTGTACCGCTGCTATGATTACCTAAGTTCCCCTCGGGGATAAATAAAGTTATCTGTCTATCTATCCATCCATCCATCCATCTATCTATCTGTGCCCTGTTTTCCCTTCTCGCCCCTGCCCTTCAAAAAGTCTGTGCACGCCTCTGTTTATGTTTGCAGGCCTGTGCGTGTGTGTGTGTGTGCTGTATATATGTAAATGGTAAATGGACTTGTACTTATAAAGCGCCTTTCTAGTCTTCTGACGACTCAAGGCGCTTACACAGTGTTTGTCACATTCACACAGACGCAGTGGACGTCTACAGACCATCTAATCTAATCATTCACACACATTTACACACCCATGCGCAGCACGAGGAGCAATTCAGGGTTCAGTGTCTTGCCTAAGGACACTTCGACATGTGGACTAGGGATCGAACTGCCAATCTCTCGAATGCAGGAGGACCCACTCTACCACTAAGCCACAGCCGCCCTCTATGTGAGAGGGCGAGGACGACAGCACCTGCAAACTCTGACACAACTCTAACCAAGTGTTTGCCATTTGTCCAACAGCGTCTTAAACTCGAGTGTCTCAGTAACTTTCCAGAACGGGCAATCTGACAACCGCGCTCACGGCGCCCAAAGCCGAACAAGCGCTGGACGCAAAACACGCCCTCTCAGCCAAGATCTCACAGTTGTGAATCCTTTGCCCTGCAGAACCAGAACCACGTAACCAACAGCAGCAGCAGCAGCGGATCAAAGCCCGTCGTCCCGTCACAGCCTCAGGAGTAAAAGCAGAGCACTTACGGGACTTTCTGTCTGCAGTAGATGATTAAGCCGATGGCGGCGGCGAGAGCGACGAGGACGGCGATGACGATTCCAGCGATGGCACCGTCTGAGAGACCCTCATCCAACGATCCTTCCTCTGTAAACACAAGAAACAGAGACACTAAACATATGTCTGTGTATTATACGTCATCTCTCTGAGAGGCTGCAGGAGTGGATCTTACCGTTGACGGACAGCTTGTGGGTGGCCGCGGTGGTCTTTCCGGTGACGGCGTTGTGCGCCTCGCACGTGTACGTTCCGCTGTTTTTGTACCGAGCCATCTCGACCTTATACTGGGCCGTTTTGATGGGCGTCAGTGTGCCGTTGAACTTCCAGGTGAAGTTGGCAGCAGGCACGGAGCCGGCGGTGCAGGTGAGCGTCACGATGTCCGTGACTTCCACGGCCTCGGGGCCGATCACCGTCGCCGCTTCAGGGCCGTCTGGAGGTCAAAGGGAAAGAGAAGAGGGTTCATTTCCTGAGTGCGGCTGTGGTTTCACACCTGGAGCGGTTCCCGGTCCAATTCCTATTCCTTTGTTTACCTAATCAGTTTTATTACACGCACACATCCTCCGCCTTTGCTCTTGATTTTAATTTAAAAGCATTTTTATGGACTTATGGTAATAAAAGAGAAATCCCTGCCAGGTCAAACAAATCCACGGCAGTAAACCATAAACTCTGACACGCAGCGCCGCCGCCGCCGCCACCACCTCTCCAAGCATCCTAGCACAACAAACACTCACAGTTGACCATCATCTTGTAGGAGGCTTTGTCGGAGTTGACGGGGTTCTCCAGCGTGCACGTGTACTCTCCGTTGTCCTCTTTCTGCAGGGGTTTGATCATCACGGAGCTCATGTCGGCCGCGAATGTCAGGCGGCCGCCGGCGGACAGAACTTTGCCGTCCTTCTGCCAGGTGATGGTCTTCACGGTGCCGGCCGTCGCCTTGCAGCTGAGGTTGGCCGTGCCGTTGCCGGCGATCAGGGTCACAGTGGGACCGCTGACCTTTGCACCTGAGATCGGTTCTGTGAACGAGAACCAGAGATTTGATTTATTATAACTTCAAAACCAAACTGAAGCTTCGGTCGACAGGTGTTTTTAACTTTCATTAGATTTAATTAAAGGTTAAAGGTCAGGATGGACGTGTCTAAGATATCCTGACTCTTAATGAAGCTCCAAACACATTGGATCCTACATTTCCCACAATGCAACTGGACAGTGACTTTGATTAGAGACGTCCTGCTTCATAAACACTCACGTCTCATGATGTCATAGTGTTTATTACTGTGACATCATCAGGGTCATTTTCTCAGGCTCGACAAAACTCCTGCACTCCCTCACCCCTCACTCTCTCACGCTCTCACTCTCTCACTCTCTCACGCTCTCACTCCTTCACTCCCTCACTCCTTCACTCCTTCACTCCCTCACTCCTTCACCCCCCCACCCCCTCACTCACTCCCTCACTCCCTCACTCCCTCAGTCTCTCACTCCCTCATTCCCTCACTCCTTCACTCCCTCGCTCCTTCACTCCTTCATTCCCTCGCTCTCTCACTCCCTCACTCCTTCACTCTTTCACTCTCTCACTCCTTCACTCCCTCACTCTCTCACTCCCTCACTCCTTCACCCCCACGCTCCTTCACCCCCTCACTCCCTCACTCCCCCACCCCCTCGCTCTCTCACTCCCTCACTCCTTCACTCTTTCACTCCCTCACTCTTTCACTCCCTCACTCCCTCACTCCCTCGCTCCTTCCCTCTTACACACACACACACACACACACACACACACACACACACACACACACACACACACACACACACACACACACACACACACACACACACACACACACACACACACACACACACACACACACACACACACACACACACACACACACACACACACACACACACACACACACACACACACACACACACAGAACGATCAGCTGATATTTCAACAGTCTTCTGTTTCTGTCGTCACGTCTGTAGAAGAGCTAAAGCGACACGCTGCTTGGTAGCATCATGCGCAAAAACAATAAATACACAACAATGCTAACGCTAATTTAGCCCAATTAGCACAGGCAGTTAAAACACGACAACTTAAAACCACTAATTACAAATAAGTCACCTGCTCCTCCTCCTCCTCCTCCTCCTCTCTGCAGAGGAACGAGAGAAAAACACAGAAACTCTTCAGGGCAGAATGTGAGACCATCCTCCCACCGAGCAGGTTTCACACACACACACACACACACACACACACACACACACACACACACACACACACACACACACACACACACACACACACACACACACACACACACACACACACACACACACACACACACACACACACACACACACACACACACACACACGATGACTCATGTCCAGTCTCACGCCTCAGAGGTTCGTCACCGAGGGAGGAAAAGGTTTCAGGCGCCTGTTTTCAGCGTTCAGGTGAACTTTTGCCTCATTATGAATGATGACATCATAATGTTTTATTTAGCAAGTTTAGTTTGTTTCCGACACTTTTGTCGACTCATCATTAAGTTAATTTAATGAACAGACGTAAAACTGAGTTTCTCCCACAGACTGTGTAAAAAACAGACGTAGCGTCTCCGTCAGCTCCGTTCTCTCACCTCGTCCTCGCCTACGGGAGTCTCCATCTTGTCAGAGTTTGACTCCGCCTCATTTCCTCTGACCAAAAAAGGGCATGTATGTGACTTTGGGGGGGAGGGGTGTACGTCCATCTGGCTGACGTTTACCTCCGAGGAGAAGTGAGGGCCAGAGGCTAGCTGTCACTCAAGAGGCCACGCCCCTAATTATTCATACACTTTAACCTCCAATAAAATAAAAACTAGCCCCTCCCCCTCAGTGTTGTCATGGAGATCTGAGCTAAACACACAGACTAGAATGTTCTTTTGTCCTTAAACAGGTTTAATGATGCTGTGTAAACGGCCTGTTTAACATGGGGCTCAATGAGAAACTGCTCTGTTATGAAACCTGCCCCTAGTGGACACTCAGAGAACTGACGCTGACCGAGCTTCCTGATTGGATCAAACAGGAAGGAAGCTGTGGGCGGGGCTTGATTTCTACACAAATAATCCTTCAGAAGCGCATCTTTAAATCTTTAAATCAATCTGTTTCATCTCCCAGAATCCACCAGGACGCAGGTAACTCACCCATGACGGCGAAGGAAACGGCGGGAGAAGCAACGACGCGCTTGGTCTTGGTGTTTGTGGCCGTGCACGAGTAGTCGTCCATTTGCTTCCCAAAGCCGTGGTCTTGGATGGCTTTCAGCGTGAGGACGGGACCCGCCACCTCCATCAGGTCCTTCTTGTGGTACCAGCTGAACGTGGCGGCCGGGCTGGAAGCGGCGGTGCAGGTCAGGTTGAAGACGGATTTGGATCCGACGTACTTAGGAGGGTTCGGGGGAGTGATTTTGATCATATCTGGTCCGTCTGAGGAGCACAGAGAAAGTCAATGTATTAAAGACAAGTCAAAACAGTTGTTAGATGTTCAGATAAGTGAATAATCTGCTGCTCAACAGCATTTTAGGGCGCCCTCCCACTGTGCCTCCGTCCCGTGCCCCGTGCTTAAGGGTCCTTGTCCCCCCCTCCAGGCCCGTTTGTACTCACACTACCTGGGCCTCGGAGAATGCTTCTTGCTGCCTATACGTCATCACGCCGTAACACGTCACACGCATTGATGACGTCATGGCGATGCGTGGCTTTGTTTCCAGATCTTTCCGTAGACCTCGGAGTTTTTGTGCGTCTTGTCGACTGTTTTTGAATCTTTTCATCGACCAAATCTGCAGTAAACACTCCACCTCCGCATCACACCAACGTGAACCTTTCACCGCCATTGTTTGAAATGTCCGCGCATGGTCCCTCCTTCTTTTTTCTACGTCCCAACAGGCGCACAGGAAATGACCTCAGAACCGCCGTAGGCCTCTTGCTCGTACACGTGTGCATGCTCGTGCTCGTACACGTGCAAACGTGCTTTACTAAAGCCCACCTCTCCCAAACGGGCTGTGGACGGCAACTTACCGCTCCTAGGCGCGGTACGGTTGCACTCACACTGGTCAAAGGAACCAGACTTTACCCGTGGAACCTGTTTGGGCACGGTACCGCGGCACAGTGTGAGTGCGCCCTAATTCAAGCTGACGCTGTAACTCTACAGACAGGAACAGTAGAGACGGACGATTCAGCAGAACGACAGAAGAAAACCTGTGCTTCACTGGCTTCAGAGTAAACAGACTGTAAATAAATAATAATAATGAGAGTCGCAGTGACGTAACCACGGTAACCTGACACCATTCTCCAGCAGCTTGATCATCTCCAGGTCGGCTGTGTCACGTTAGTTCACTTATTCTGCTTTTTAAATATTAATATATTTGATTTTAGAAAGTGAGAAAATAGAAACAACACAAACATCCAGACCTGGAAATGACTTTTCCAGACTGTGTCGAAACCCTGAGGGTTTAAAATCCACCTGAAAAAACGCATTTACATCGTAATTTCATGCACGTCGTCGCATGGATCTGAATATGTACGCCATGTCAACACGAAGCCGGAGCAGAAGAACCGGAAAAGCCTCTCATTAATTAATAACAGGGTGAAGCAGCGGTCGGTGCGGTTTCACCGCCCTTCAGCTTAGTCACAGGGAAGGAGTGGAAGTGCAGGCCGTTGTGTAAACAGTGTGGTTTTAGTGCAGGCAGAGGGAGGACACACACACACACACACACACACACACAGACACACACACAGAGACACACACACGCACACACACACACAGAGACACACACACACACACAACACACACACACACACACACACGAGGGATTGAGGAATCTGAGCAGTTATACTATCAAAGGTCACAGATGTGGTTCAGAGTAAAACGGGTGAAACTGTGACACACACTAACACACACACACACACACACACACACACACACACACACACACACACACACACACACACACACACACACACACACACACACACACACACACACACACACACACACACACACACACACACACACACACACACACACACACACACACACACACACACACACACACACACACACACACACACACACACACACACACACACACACACACACACACACACACACACCTGATCTGTTCAGGGGTGGAGGAGCGGCCTGACTCATGTGTGACCGTAGCTCTTGACCAACGGGTGTGGAGCTCGCTCAGAGAGAACGGTAATGACTCGACTGTTGTGACGGTGGTTTCATTTAATAAAATGTCTCGGCACCGCAGCTCCTCAAATGAACTCCCGATGGCTGTCATTGTACGCGTCTGCTGACTATGCATAATATAAACACAGGTCAGTAACTGTAGTGGGTTTCTCAGACGTTACTTTGTCACCAGGGATTTTCCAGAGATTCTCTCTGGAGTTTAGATCTGGACTCTGACACTTCCTCCTCCTCCAGATCGAACTGATTTCTTTACACACTTTGGGTTCAGTCGTTCCCAGTCTGACGCCAAACATCATGCTTCCCGCGCGCGCGGACATTTAAAACAATGGCGGTGAAAGGTTCACGTTGGTGTGATGCGGAGGTGGAGTGTTTACTGCAGATTTGGTCGATGAAAAGATTCAAAAACAGTCGACAAGACGCACAAAAACTCCGAGGTCTACGGAAAGATCTGGAAACAAAGCCACGCATCGCCATGACGTCATCAATGCGTGTGACGTGTTACGGCGTGATGACGTATAGGCAGCAAGAAGCATTCTCCGAGGCCCAGGTAGTGTGAGTACAAACGGGCCTGGAGGGGGGGACAAGGACCCTAAAGCACAGGGCACGGGACGGAGGCACAGTGGGAGGGCGCGCTAAGGAACGTGTTTGGGCGACAATAAAAAAACTTCTATATGACAAAGATCAGCATCAAGTATGTATATTACGTTGTCATCAAGTTTAATAAACTCAAATATCAAACTCGTGACCCTTGAAGGCTTCAACGTTTACGGACTTTCTGCTGATGGTTGTTCTCGTTATGACCATATAAGGACTCCCTTCCTGCGTGGGAGGAGCCACCAGGCAGGAAGCGAGGCAGTGTCGGCCGGTGCAGAACTTACAGAAGACGGGGAGGGTGAAGGGCGCGCTCTTCTCCGTCTCCAGCTTGTTGGCGGCGGTGCAGGTGACGGGGTCGAGCAGGTCCGTCCTGAGAACATCCGTGATGGTCAGAGTGCTCGACATATCCTCCTGAGGGCCGGGGGACAGCCGTCAAACACTCATTCACATAATCATTTAAAAAATAAGAAAAGAACACGACGTAAACGAACCTCCTTCAGTGTGATGCGTTTGTCGGCCACGATGGGCGTGGCGCCCTTGAGCCAGGTGAACTTGAGGAAGGAGCCCTTGGCGGTGCAGGTCAGGGCCACGGTGCTGTTGTGCTCGATGGCCTCGGGCACGTTGGACTTGATGGTGACGGCGGACACCGGCTCTGCAGCGGGGAGGAGGAGCAAGGAGGTGGTTTCTCATCAGCAACATTTAGAAACAACTCAGAAGATTCAAAACAGCACAAATAAGAATCGACACCAAACTCCAGTGTGTTACAACAAAGGCTGTTATACAGGAGACACACACACACACACACACACACACACACACACACACACACACACACACACACACACACACACACACACACCCTATATACAATTAATGGAGAGATGTCAGAGCGAGGGGGCTGCCAGTGACCAGCGCCCCGAGCAGTTGGGGGTTCGGCAATGCCCAGGAGACAAACTGGCACCTCTCCAGCCCTTTTCCACTCAATGACTCGAACCAGCGACCCTCCGGTTCCCAGCCGAGTCACCTATGGACTGAGCTACTGCCGCCCCAACTGATCAACTGTGACGCTGAGATGAAAGAATGAACCGAGAGCGTGCGTAGCGTTGTGGCCTTGTGCCTCCAGGCAGAGCGTGGAGCAAGTCTCGCGGTGAGACGGACACGAGTACACGTGTACCGAACCGTGACATGCGTACCGAACGGGACGGATTTTTTCAATGAACCGTTCCACCCCTAATATATATACATATATAAAAACCCATTTGCTTCTTGTTGTTTTTTTACTTTACTTTTTACGCCTCATGCGCTTTTTTTAGATTTTTTATTTTTTACTTGTTCAATAAAGATTCAAATATTAATAATCTTTATTCTTATTTGGGGCGGCAGCGGCTCAGTCCAGAGGTGACTCGGCTGGGAGTTCAAGTCCCTGTGTGGACCATGTACGGAGCGTGGTCTGGTGGCTGGAGAGGTGCCGGTTCATCTCCTGGGCACTGCCGAGGTGCAGTTGAGCAAGGCACCGAACCCCCAACTGCTCAAGGCGCCGATCCACTGGCAGCCCCCTCTCGCTGACATCTCTCCATTGATTGCATGTATATAGGTCCTGTTTGTGCATGTGTGTGTGTGTGTGTGTGTGTGTGTGTGTGTGTGTGTGTGTGTGTAACCTGAATAATAAGTAATAAGTAATTCTTCTTCTAATAAATAACGAGTCCTGATCGTATCCTGAGGAGCACAGACTCTATGGTTCCAGCGTCTGGTTCATTTTGTACCAGACTTCGTTTCCATTCCACAGCATCGAACACGAACACTGAGCGAGTCATCGGTTAAACGCGGGGGCGGAGGATTTCAGAACCTGCTCGCCTGGAGGCCAGTTTCTCTCCACTCTCTCGTAACTGCGCTCTGACATCAACATGTGAATGGAGTGAAGGACGATGGCAGAGAAATCTGCACCGCCCGGACCTGCTGGACCCGTTCTCAGTCACCCGGCAGCTCTGCCTCTGAACGTACGGGCTGGAGGTGTGTGTGTGTGTGTGTGTGTGTGTGTGTGTGTGTGTGTGTGTGTGTGTGTGTGTGTGTGTGTGTGTGTGTGTGTGTGTGTGTGGGGGAACAATGAGAGGGAGTGGAAACCTGTTCTGACGGCACGGCAACAACAACAGGCGAGGTGTCAAGGAGGTCACACACACACACACACACACACACACACACACACACACACACACACACACACACACACACACACACACACACACACACACACACACACACACACACACACACACACACACACACACACACACACACACACACACACACACACACACACACACACACACACACACACACACACACACACACACACACACACACACACACACACACACACACACACACACACACACACACACACACAGGTGACTCTCAGATGTATTCGATTACAGGTGCAGGGACATTTAAAGGTTCACTCCGCGCTGATGGAAGAGGAAGAAACAAACAAACAAACAAACAAACAAACAAACAAACAAACAAACAAACAAACGTGCTTCAGTCTGGAGTGTTTGTCAAACCTGTGGTTTTACGGGTTGAACTGTGTGAATGAGGGTCAGAGGGAGAAGCGTGCGCGCTCCGCCGTCGCCCGTCCTTCGATAAATAAAGACTGAAGTCATTCTTCAGGAACGAACGTCAAAAACGCTTCTTTGTCATTATGGGATTTTGACGGCTGGTCGGCAGAAACTTAAAGCGCCCTCCCACTGTGCCTCCGTCCCGTGCCTCGTGCTTTAGGGTCCTTGTCCCCCCCTCCAGCCCCGTTTGTACTCACACTACCTGGGCCTCGGAGAATGCTTCTTACTGCCTATACGTCATCACGCCGTAACACGTCACACGCATTGATGACGTCATGGCGATGCGTGGCTTTGTTTCCAGATCTTTCCGTAGACCTCAGAGTTTTTGTGCGTCTTGTCGACTGTTTTTGAATCTTTTCATCGACCAAATCTGCAGTAAACACTCCACCTCCGCATCACACCAACGTGAACCTTTCACCGCCATTGTTTGAAATGTCCGCGCATGGTCCCTCCTTCTTTTTTCTACGTCCCAACAGGCGCACAGGAAATGACCTCAGAACCGCCGTAGGCCTCGTGCTCCTACACGTGCGCACGCTCGTGCTCGTACACGTGCAAACGTGCTTTACTAAAGCCCACCTCTCCCAAACGGGCTGTGGACGGCAAGCGTGCCGCTCCTAGACGTGGTACGGTTGCACTCACACTGGGCAAAGGAACCAGACTTTACCCGAAAAACCTGTTTTGGCTCGTTGCGGAGGAACAGTGTGAGTGCGCCCTTAAAAGGTAACAGTGTCTCTCCAATGCTAATCACCTTTTAAGGTCTTGAATAGAGTTGATCCCGTACTGATACCAGCATCAGGAGCTCCTCTGACAGATACACCCTAAAACACTGGTATCGGTATCGGCGAGTACGCGAGTCTGCACCACAATTTAACCCTGGAAGAAAATCCCCTTTGACCCCGTCGGGGACACGCGGCTGCAGGTGACGGATGGAAGAGACCTACTCTAAAAGTATTCTGGTTATTTTTAACCATTAACTCGTGGATGCTGCACCCGATGACCTTCAGGGCGTAGTTGGAGTACGAGCACGGCTTCTTTTGTGTCACTCAGTCCCCTTTAATGACACTCGCTCAGCGTAGGACGAGTCGATGAGCTCATAACCAAACGTGCTGCATCATCTCATATCACTCCGCCAACTCAACTATGAGTGAACCCCAGGCTTGGACTCAAATACGTCACTTATTCAATAACTGTAAAAACGGTTTCAGCTGATATTCAAGTTCAAGTATAATAATCAAACCAGGAAGGAAATACTGGCGTCAGAACGTCTCTGGTCTTGAACAGGACTGGATTTGGTCTTGACCCGGGCCTGGTCTCGGACTAGACTAAGGGCGCACTCACACTGTCTTTCCGCACCGTGCCTAAACAGGTTTTTCAAAGATTCAAAAACAGTCGACAAGACGCACAAAAACTCCGAGGTCTACGGAAAGATCTGGAAACAAAGCCACGCATCGCCATGACGTCATCAATGCGTGTGACGTGTTACGGCGTGATGACGTATAGGCAGCAAGAAGCATTCTCCGAGGCCCAGGTAGTGTGAGTACAAACGGGGCTGGAGGGGGGGACAAGGACCCTAAAGCACGGGGCACGGGACGGAGGCACAGTGGGAGGGCGCCCTAAGGTAACTCTGCCCGGCTGAGTCTGCAAATTCAGGCTATCAATGAATCAAACAAACAAAAGATTACAGATGAATCGATGTTTGAAGGATCCTTAGTTAAAGCTCTACTAGAGATTTCCTGATATTCAGGTAACTCTGGAAAAACTGCACGAGTGAAAAGTTTTAAACTACCGCCCGACAAAAGCCCAATATTCTTTTTTCTCTGTTTTTGGTTTCCACCAGCTCCTGACGGAAGAATGTGTGTGTGTGTGTGTGTGTGTGTGTGTGTGTGTGTGTGTGTGTGTGTGTGTGTGTGTGTGTGTGTGCAGGTAGAGTCCGGTGAGTTTATCAGGAAACACCTGAGACTGAACCAGATCGTAAACGCTCCAAAAATTAGGAGCTAATAGAAAAGAGGCTAAAAGCACGTGTGCAGCTGCAGAGGGATTTTTCTGTGTGGGTTCGAAACCACACGCCCCCCCCCCCCTCCCCCTCCCCCAACTGTGACTAACTGTAACACAAACATGCACAGCTCCTCTGCCGGGGAAGTACAGCACCCGGAGCCACACCCTGAACCAGCACAGTGCACGAGGCTGCGGGCATTTTTCCTGCTGTTTCCACAATAACGTCCAAACTTCTCCCACAGGAACATTTAAAGTGGGTTTAAAGTGCAGGAGAAACCCAACGAAGAGCCCGGGGGTTGTTCTGCGACACCACGCCAAATAAAGTGACGTCGTGTCAGATCAGAAATCAAAAGCTCAACAGATGATTTCAAACTGTACACAAAATAAAATGGGGTTAAATAGGATCTACTTCTTCTTCCGCTGAGAAACCTATTCCTCGGTCTGTGGTTCGGCTTCATTGTGTGGTTGCTATGAGACGCACAGCCTGCTCACTTTAAGCTGGTCCTGGTGGCGGAGGGATCCGCAGAGGTGAACAGGTGTGGCTCGAACCAGATCGCGTCAGAAAACGTAGTAATTTACCGCGGAAGAGTTTCAGGGAGACTTTCTGAGACCAAAGCGGGAGTGGAGGCGCTTTGATCCGGGTCCATAAGAGCCGCGGATCAATTCGGCTTAGTTATAAATGTAAATTTCACATAATTATACTTTAAAAAACGACCGCGCGCGCTCTGAAAGCCCCCGCGCACCGAACCTCATTGTGAAATAATGTCATTTAAAGCGCGTTCGCTTCACAGAAACGATGCAAACATCAAAACATGTGATTAAAACTGTTTTCTGCATCTCCATGAGCCACTGTTCGATTCCGCATGAGCCATGAACCATGTACCGGTGGTGATCTGCACGTTACACCCGCAGAAATCCTCCTCTAACCGGTTAAAACGCACCTTTCACAGGTGTGAGGAGGCGTTCAGGGACTCACCCAGGACTCGGAGCTTCGTCTCCCCGGTGAGAGTGGTGCCTTCAGGTGCGATGATGCTGATGCTGTAATCCCCGCTGTCCTCGGACTTCAGGGACCCCAGGAACAGGGAGCCCGTGGTGGTGTTCAGGGTCGCCCTCCCCTTGTAAGGCTCGTTCACCTTCAGCCCCGCGGAAGTCACCGTGGCCACGTTCACGGTCTCGGTCCCGTCGTTGAAGTTCCACAGTAAAACCACGTACGAAGGTTTGGCCAACAGGGTCTTTAACGTCACATTCTTCCCCAGGACCGCGTCCACCGGACCCTCCGGCAGGACGTCCATCCCCGCACAGCATCCTGCGGGAACACGGACACGGTGAGACACTTTTAGGGCCGTGAACGCACCGCGACAACTCTGGGAACACGCAGCTACCTCGATAATAAAGTAGCTTATAATATTTATGTGTCCTTTCTTCTGCTGGTTCCTATTTAAATAT
>NC_139838.1:29290906-29295906 GCF_963691815.1 Echiichthys vipera
AAGCATGAGTCGCTCTTTACACTTTTATCTCAGTGAAAAGGACTGAAACAGTTTATGCAACAAACCGGTGTGCGCCAGATTCTTTCATCTACGTGTCCCCTCGGCAGGCGAGACAAAGAGTCCGCTTACAGTCTGAGCGTGGAGCGTGGAGCATGGAGGGCGGAGCGTGGAGGGCGGAGCGTGGAGGGTGGAGCGTGGAGGGCGGAGCGTGGAGGGCGGAGCGTAGAGGTTGGAGCGTGGAGGGCGGAGCGTGGAGGGCGGAGCGTGGAGGGTGGAGCGTAGAGGTTGGAGCGTGGAGGGCGGAGCGTGGAGGGCGGAGCGTGGAGGGTGGAGCGTAGAGGGTGGAGCATGGAGGGTGGAGCGTGGAGGGCGGAGCGTAGAGGTTGGAGCATGGAGGGCGGAGCGTGGAGGGCGGAGCGTGGAGGGCGGAGCGTAGAGGATGGAGTGTGGAGCGTGGAGGGAGGGCGTAGAGTGTTGAGCGTGGAGGGCGGAGTGTGGAGCGTAGAGGGCTGAGGTAGAGGGTGGAGCGTGGAGGGTGGAGCGTGGAGGGCGGAGCTTGGAGGGTGGAGCGTGTAGCGTGGAGCCTCTTTGGGCCGGGGGTGCGGTGAGCGAACAGCTGTAACTCTCTGTGCTCAGAATGAAGTGAAAGTTCAAACTACGGCATCAGGATGAAGATCAGGGTGAAGTTAGCATGCTAACGTTAGCCTCTGCGGTGTGTTTGAGTCCAGTAGGACAGCGGAGCGTTCTCTGCCCGTAGCTTAAACCCCAGCAGCCTCTGAGGAACAGCTGCTTTGATGCTCTTTCAAACGCATCCGCTCCCTTCAGCGTTTACACATCATCACCCTAAAGTGCAGCGCTCCCACACAGAGCGAGCTCAGGTGTGTCAGACGGAGCTGCTGCAGCTTCACCTCTGCGGCTTCACCTCTGCAGCTTCACCTCCGCGGCTTCACCTCCGCGGCTTCACCTCTGCGGCTTCACCTCTGCGGCTTCACCTCTGCGGCTTCACCTCTGCGGCTTCACCTCTGCGGCTTCACCTCTGCAGCTTCACCTCTGCAGCTTCACCTCTGCTTCCCTCTCTGATCTCTGGAGCAGCAGGATGTGAGGAGAGCGAGGTGCCGACTCTCACACAGCTGCTCCTGAAACAATGAGTTTCAGGCAGAGCGCCGCTCGCTGTGCTGAGATCAGCCCTGACTGACTGACGTGATTACAGGCGCGGCACATGTAAAGCAGCAGGAGACTTCAGCGGCGCCCGCGGGATTCATTTACACACTCGCACTAATTGTGTCGTGATTAACCGCGTCGTTTAAGTTTGAGGTTTTATTGACGCCTGCGGGGGAACACCAGGGAGTTAACAGCACCGTGACACGATACAAGCACAGCAGCCTCCACACACACGCTCACACACACACACACACACGCACACACACACACACACACACACACACACACACACACACACAAACACACATGCTAACATTAGCCACGTTTGCTTAATTCTCCACACGTTCATTATGAAACTCTTTAACCGTGCACCGGGGAGAGAACGGCGGCACTAACGGCCTCCGTAACGGCGTCTGAGGCGTTAACTTCATGGTGTCAGGCACTGGAGCGTGAGGACTCCAAACACCCTGAGTGACGGATGTTGCGTGTGGCGTGCGCCCGTATCCGTCCCGGCGTTACGTTAGAGTGAGTGCCGTTACCGTAATGACATCGTTTGGCGGGGAAACTATTCCGGTAATTACGTTTTGGCTGCAGATTGGTTCTTTAATGCACTGCGAGCGAGGCTCCCGCGGGCGCCGCCTTCGCTCTGAATGGAACTAAAGTGGCCGTTACGCTGCAGTGCGCCATCACAGAGCGGCTTTAGATCACAATGAGTTCTGCAAATGCAAATGATGATGCTTCCTGGACGCCACGGTGCCGTCTGCGCTCAGTCTGCCCGTGACCTTTACAGCGCGGGCTGGAACGGTGCTGATCCAGGAAATGAAGTTTTGCTCTGCGGAGCGATAACGAACGACTCAAACGGGTTTCATGCCCTTAAAGTCGACTTCTCAGGAAGTTGAGAACGAGGAGCTTCGAGTTCAGAGTTTAGGATCAAAGCGGCTCATTAAAGGTGGAATCTGTAGAATCTTTATTTTATATGTTTGTGTTTTGTTTGACTTCCTGTCCCGTTGTGTTTCCATGGCAGCAGCCAATAGCGTTGGCGTTGCTGGTTGCCAGGGTTGCCTGTTGTTGGGTGCAGCTACTGTAGGCTGGCACTGGGTGAAATGGAGTTAGCCAATCGTGCAGCTGCTTGGGAGCCTCAGTGAAGGGGGGCGTTCTTTGTCCCAGCAGCTGAGTGAGCGGAGACGGGCAACAACCAGAGTCACTATAGGCCGAGCATTCACTCCATGGACTGAGAGAAAGGAGAGGAACGCCATTCAAACGCACGCCCACATGGCTACGCTGCTCCTGGATGCTAACATCACTTTCATCTGCACTTAGCTGCAACGGCTAACGCTAACGGCTAACGCTAACTGTCAGTCAAACTCCTCTGATCCTTGTTTTGATGCTGTGGTTTTCTGGAGGGGACGGGTTCAAAACAGGCTCAAACAGACTCCGGTCTCCTGGAGCTGCTGGGCCGGGTCTGACCAACCTGGCAACCCACTGCTGGACTTCTTTTTTGTTGTTGAGACGACGATTTGGAGACTCTAGATGAGCCGTTCTGATTGCTCCAGAGGTCTGATGTTGGTGGTGATCCTCCAGTTCTTGTAGATCTTTTGAGTCTTTGTCGAGGGACAAAGAGAAAAGATCATCAGCGTCACAGACGATGTTTCATCCTGTTAGCTGTGTGTGCAGCTGCAGATCATCAGGCACAGACCCCTGAACCAACAATTATCTCTGAATGAGTCCTGGAGCGGACGCGTGCAGACGCTGCAGCTGCAGCAGGACGCAGCCCTGCGTGTTGATCCTCACTGTTCACCGTGTAAACATGACGATACGACGCGGAGCCGCTAATTAGCTTCATTTTGAGCCTCTAAATCAGATTCTGACGAACCTGAGTGTTTACTTTTAACGAGGACGCAGACAAATGAGTTCTGTTTTTCTGTTTTTATGAAATACTGATGAACTCGACGTCCTCGGGCCCAAAAGACGTTTCATGAGGAAGTTTCACTGAGCAGGGACTTAATTCATGTGATATCTGACAGAATATGTTCTCGGTGTCGGCTGTTGCTTCTTTTCATCACTTTGCTGCACAAATGTAACGCATCCCTCTGCATGATTCTTCTTGCATGACTGCACTTCTTGACGCCGTGCAGTCATGCAAGCAAATGGCACATTCACTGTCAGCAGGTGACACGTGGAAATGCTTCCAAACCTCGAGCATCTCATGCACCGGACGAGCTGAAGCTTGTTAGGCCACGGTTAGCAACCTACGAGTCTAGCGTGTTGTTGTTCTACGTCATCAAGCACGCGCCTGTAAACGTCCCGTGTTGCATTCATGCAGACTCGTAAATGCTGACGCCTACAGAACAAACATGAACACAACTCAATATCAGCCGATAATATCGAAAACATCCCAAATGATTTTCTGTTTAACCAGGAAACAAAAGGAGACGGTTGCGTATGTTTACTTCTAGTTTGGTCTCATTCCCGACAGAATCACTGTGACATTAATACATTTGTGTTTATAAAGTGAAATATTGAAAACACAGCATCTGTAAAGATGATCCTTGTTGTGTTGTGAGGTGTTGTCGAGGCGTCAGAGGTGGAAACAGTTTCACTCTTCAGCGGATGAGGCTTTAATCCTTCAGCCTTCGTAAGAGCCTGAACGTCAGTGCGAGCTCTCTGCTGCACGGAGGACCCGGTCCGAGCGCTGGAGCCGTTAACCTTCAGGCAGCGTCCGTCCGCCGCTCCTCTGCTGCACTCTCGGGGTTTCCTGTTGCCTGGAGGGAAACGTCGGACACAACAGCTTCTTCTGTTTTAAAGACATGAAAGTGAGACTCTGACATTTACAGGACACTTAACGGCTCAAGTGCGGTTTAATTGAAGTGTTGAGCGTCTTATCGCTCCGCAGCAACAGTCGGCCTGACATTTAAACTAAACGCACGCACCGTTTCAAATCAGACGCGTCCTCTTGTGAACGTGCACGACGGACTTCCCCCAGAGACCAAACTCAGAAACAAGCTGCAACTAAGAGCAGCTGACGAGAGCGACGCTGTTTCCTGTAAAGGATCTTTACGTGCAACACGTCTCCTTCAGCATCAGAGACGTTCTGAGTGTCGAACAGATTCATCAGTTTTAATTCAATTCAGTTTTATTTATAGTGTCAAATCATAACAAGAGTTATTATTAGTGACGGTGACTGTGACGGTGACTGTGACTTTGATTTGATGGAAAACTGCAGAAGAAGATCCTCAGAAACCACATTTCTGTCACCAGGTCAGAGCATCTTTGGAGTTAGCATGCTAACTAGCTAGCCTTCCATGTCCAGTGCTGCCCTCAGCTCTCACCCAGGTGAAAGTCTGCTAACTGCGGGGATGTGCTAGCAAGCTAACATTAGCATCAGACGAGTCACACTCATGACATCACAAGTGGGATGAACGTTGTTGTTGTAGTGCTGTTTCATGTCCACACCGCTGTTTAGCTCAGACGCACGACCTCCACCAGTGACGCCAAGGTCAACAGGAAGTCAGTCGTATCCCTGAGACCTGATGTGACTCTGCGTCGCTTCAGGCTGTTGGCAGGTATCGAACCGCAACCTCCCCGAGCTCCGTCTGTTCGAGGTCACCTACATCGCCATAGCAACCTTGTTAGCTGTCACTCCCAGCATGCCTTGCTGAGAGTTACACGCACGCACGCACGCACACACACACACACACACACACACACACACACACACACACACACACACACACACACACACACACACACACACACACACACACACACACACAGCCTCAGAGCTGACATTTCTGCTTCGTCATCAACACTGGATCTCAAGGTCTCAGGCAGCAGGAAGG
>NC_139838.1:29300906-29305906 GCF_963691815.1 Echiichthys vipera
CCCATTTAAACTTAACGGTCTCCTTCAGTGGTCTAAACTTAACCGTCTCCTTTAGTGGTCTGAACTTAACGGTCTCTTTGGTCCCTCCCTCTGATGGTGAGGCGTTCAGGTGCACTTTGTTTTGTTGAAGGTCCAAAACTTCGGACTTCCCATTGCACTTGAACGCAGCATCTCTCTCTCAAGGCTCGCGCTCGTGTCAGGGGAGGAGGGTGTGTGTGTGTGTGTGTGTGTGTGTGTGTGTGTGTGTGTGTGTGTGTGTGTGTGTGTGTGTGTGTGTGTGTGTGTGTGTGTGTGTGTGTGTGTGTGTGTGTGTCAGAGAGCCTTTGATGTTGTTTCTTGACCTGTCGAAGTTGAACGCCACCAAACAGAAACTCTTTGATCCTCTCTCCTGTTGTCTTCCCTCCATCCTTTCCTCCTCCTCTTCCTCTTCCTCCTCTTCCTCTTCCTCTTCCTCCTCCTCTTCCTCTTCCTCCTCTTCCTCTTCCTCTTCCTCCTCTTCCTCCTCTTCCTCCTCCTCTTCCTCTTCCTCTTCCTCCACCTCTTCTTCCTCCTCCTCCCTGATCCGATCACAGCCTCCTCCTTTCTCTCTCTCCCTCTCTCTCTCATTACGTCCAATCCTCGTCTCCCTCCCTCCCTCCCTCTCTCTCTCTCTCTCTCTCCCCTCCTCCCTCCCTCTCTCTCTCTCTCCCTCCCTCCCTCCCTCCCTCCCTCTCTCTCTCTCTCCCTCCCTCCCTCTCTCTCTCTCGTTACGTCCAATCCTCGTCTCCCTCCCTCCCTCCCTCTCTCTCTCTCTCTCTCTCTCCTCCCTCCCTCCTCCCTCCCCTCTCCCTCTCTCCCTCTCAATTTCAACAAGCTTTATTGGCATGACTGTGGTTCACAATATTGCCAAAGCGTACAGAATTACAGAAAAAAGTAACAATAATAATGATGATGATAATAACAATAATAATAATAATGATGATGATAACAATAACAACAACAATAATAATAATAATGATGATATCAATAACAATAATAAGCAGCATATCAGTGTGCAGGTCAACTCATGTGGAGGAAATCATGTCAGGTGTTGTTGTGCAGCTCGTCTCTTCTCCTGTGGCAGGCGTTCACATGTCTGTCTGTCTGTCTGTCTGTCTGTCTGTCTGTCTAACTGTCTGTCTGTCTAACTGTCTGTCTGTCAGGTGTTGTTGTGCAGGTCGTCTCTTCTCCTGTGGCAGGCGTTCACAGATCTCGCTGCATCTACAGCAGTGCCACTTTTTTCTCCCAGTAAATGTTGTAGCTTTTCTTGGTCGGATAGTTTGGGGAAGTCTGGGGTTGAACCTGTGATTTTAGTGTATATCAGGGTTCTGAGATCAGTGTATGTGTCGCAGTACAACAGGAAGTGTTGCTCTGTCTCCACCTGTCTGTGTGGACAGAAGCGACACAGCCGTTCCTCTCTGGACAGCCAGGTCTGCCTGTGTCTGCCGCTCTCTAAAGCCAGACTGTGGTCGCTGAGTCTGTACATGGTCAACGTTTTCCTCAGTCTGGGCTCAGTTACAGAGCTCAGATACTCTGCCATGGAGTATCGTCTGTTTAGGGCCAAATAGCATTGAAGTTTGCTCTGGGTTTTGGTTGTGGATGTCCAATAGTCGATGTAATTGTCTTTTTCTGTTGCTATAATTTGGTGGGGCTGGATGGTGTGAGGGCGGTCTTGGTGCCCGGGGCTGTTGGAGTTCAGCCTGTGGACCAGCTGGCTGAGGGGACTCCCTCCTTTGCTCTCCTCTTGGCATTGTAGGGCTTTGTAGTGGTAGGAGCTGGGCTCACTGGCTCTGAGGTGTTGGTAGAACTTTATTGCTCTTTTTTGGATCCGAATTAAAAGGGGGAATTGGCCCAGTTCAGCTCTGCATCCGTTGTTGGGGGTGTTCCTGTGAACTTTGAGGATGCTTTTGCAGATCTCAGTGTGCAAGCTTTCCATTGGGTGTTTGTCCCATTTTTGGAAGTCTTGGTTCATGAGCGGGCCCCACACTTCACTACCATACAATATGATTGGTTCAATTATGGATTGAAATATTTTGATCCAGATTTTGACAGGGATGTCGATGTTTGAAGACTTTTTTATAGTCCAGAAAGCTCTTCTGCCTTTGTCTCTGAGATCTTTAATGGCCAGATTGAAATTTCCCGTCGATGTGATATTTAGTCCTAGATATGTGTAGCTGTGTGTGTATTCTATGTCCGTAAGGTCCAGGTGGAACCTGTGGGGATGATTCTGACTCTTGCGTCGTTTCTGAAAGACCATGACTTTTGTCTTCTCCAGGTTTACGGTCAGGGCCCAGGTCTGACAGAACTTTTGCAGGTGATCTAGCTGCTTTTGTAGAGCCTCCTCTGATGGAGCGAGCAGTATTAGGTCATCTGCAAACATTAAACATTTGACTTCTGTGTCGGAGAGGGTGAGACCAGGGATCTCTGACTCTTCCAGGGATTTGGCCAGTTCGTCTATGTAAATGTTAAACAGGGTGGGGCTCAGACTGCACCCCTGCTTCACTCCTCTATGTTGTGGGAAGAAGTCTGTTTCCCTAGTTCCAATTTTGACAGCACATTTATTATTTATATACATTGTCTTGATAATGTCGTAGATTTTTCCTCCAATACCTTTTTCTAGTAATTTCAGAAACAGACCATGATGCCAAATTGAGTCAAATGCTTTCTTGAAATCTACAAAACAAGAGAAGATGGTGTTGTTGTTGTGGTGGACGTGTTTCTGGATGAGGCTGTGCAGGGTGTAGATGTGGTCAGTGGTTCTGTGTTGTGGTGTAAAACCAATCTGACTCTTGTTCAGGACTTTGTGCTCCCTGAGGAAGTTTTGCAGTCGACTGTTTAAGATGCTGCAGAATAACTTCCCCAGGTTGCTGCTGACACATATGCCTCTGTAATTGTTTGGATCATATTTGTCTCCACTTTTGAATATTGGAGTGATGAGCCCTTGGCTCCAGGTGTCAGGAAAATGTCCAATGTTGAGTATGAGATTGAATAATTTTAACATGGCAGTCTTGATTTTCTGGCTGCTAAACTGGAGCATTTCATTTAAGATGCCATCCGGGCCACTTGCTTTCCTGGGCTTCAGGTTCTGGATCTTAGCCAGCAGTTCCCCTTCATTCATCTCATAATCTAAAGGATTTTGGTTGTCTTTAATGATTGATTCCAGATTTTCTAATTTGTTGAGCAGATGATTTTGGTCTGAATCCAGTGTGATTGCACTGTATAGATTTTCAAAATGTTTCTTCCATATGTCCCCGTTTTGAATAGCCAATTCTTCCTTGTTTGGTTTTTTGAATGAATGCCACTTTTTCCAAAAATTGTTTGAGTCAATGGACTCCTCAATTTCTTCAATCTGACGCTGTTCATGCTGCTCCTTTTTAGCTCTCAGTGTTTTTCTATAGGATTTCAATGTTTCCCAGTACTGGAGGCGGAGCTCATGATTGTCAGGTTCTCGGTGTTTCTCATTGGATAATTTCCGGAGTGTTTTTCTCAGACACCTGCAGTCAGAGTCAAACCACTTTTCGTTAGCTGAATTTGAACTTTGATACTCAGATTGTTTCAGATTGGAGAGCAATGCTGTGCTGTCAAATATGGAGTTAATATCCCGCACAGCCTGGTTCAGGCCGTCAGTGCTGTGGGGATAGGAGGTGGTGATAAAATGATCTAATTGGGATTGGACTGCTGGATGACCGATGGCTCTGTGGTAGTCATCCTTGCTATTACTCGTCCATCTATAGGGTTGTTTGGAGGGGTTGAGTTTACCGGGCTCTGCTACATGGGGGTCAGTTGGTGTCTTCCTAAGGTATAGGGTTATTTTGCTGTGATCGGATAAGGGTGTGAGGGGGCTGACGGTGAATGCTCTTACACTGAAAGGCTCCAGGTCTGTAATACTGTAGTCCACAGTGCTGTTGCCAAGAGGAGAGCTGTGAGTGTAGAGACCAAAGGAGTCCCCTCGAAGCCGACCGTTGACGATGTACAGACCCAGCGTGCGACACAACTGCAGCAGTTGCTGCCCATTTCTGTTGACAGTTTTGTCGAAGTTGTTCCTGTTTTTGTGCGAAGGAGAGGGGATGTTGATCTGGCCAGGTATATGTCTGTCTCCTTGTGTGTTGATTAGATCTGATTCTGGGCCTGTTCTGGCGTTAAGATCACCACAGATCAGCACGTTTCCTTTTGTCTGGTAGAGGCTGATCTCATCTTCAAGGATGGAGAAGCTGTTTTCATTATAGTAAGGGGACTCTGATGGGGGAATATAGGCTGTACACATGAATATGTCTCTGTCTGTGGAGACCACCTCTTTTTTTATTTTGATCCAAATTGAGAAATCTCCTTTTTTGAGCAATTCAATTGAGTGAGTGAGGTTCGTCTTGTACCAGATCAACATCCCTCCTGAATCTCTGCCTTGGCTTACACTTCTCAGTTTAGTTGATGGGAATATTATTTCTCTGTATCCTAAAGGACAACCAGTGGGCATGTCTCCTCTATTCCAAGTCTCCTGCAAAACAATGATATCTGCATTTTTCAACTCTTTCTTAAAGTCTGGGGTCTTGCTCTTAAGGCCAAAAGCAGAAGACCTCAGACCCTGGATGTTCCAACATGAAATAACAAACGACTTAGATATCATTAGGTATTAGGTATTAAACTAAACATGTAGCTTTCTGTGGTAAAATGAGATAAACTTCCAATCCTTATTGTCAATAGACCTAATAATATTATAACCCTTTAACATCTATAATTTAGTAAATATGTGGGGAAACACTCTAGGGTTGTCTACTGTGTTTGATTAATCAGGTGGGAGCAGAGCAGGCTGAGCATGTGTTGGATGTCTCTCAGCTGGTTGTGTGGAGGTGTGGGGGTGAGGTTGGAGGTTGGGAGGGTAAGTGGGGGGTCTGCTGCTCTCCTTACCACCTGAGCATAGCTCAGTGGGGCAGGGTGTGGCTCCTGGTGACGGTGCCGGAATGGGGCTCCTGGGGGCAGGAGGGGCC
>NC_139838.1:29310906-29350500 GCF_963691815.1 Echiichthys vipera
ACGCCGCTGCAGCAGCAGGTGATCCCAGAGAGACCCGGAGGAAGCAGCGTCTCGGTGACACGCCACCACTCCCAGCGCCACTCGCTCATCAAGATGGGCAGTGGGGGCGGCAGTGGGGGCGGCAGTGGGGGCGGTAATGGCCGCGCTGTGCCGCGCCACCACAGCTTCAATCAACGGGGGGCGCAGCACGCGCACTTCCTCGTCCTCGCCAGATGAACACCAACAGCAGTAGCAACGGCCCCCCCGCCGCCAACCTGAACACAAACGCCAACGTGAGAGCGCGAGCGTCCATCGCCAGCGCTTGCCTGACGCGGCAGCACAGTTACAGCGAAGGGCCGCACGCTCAACGGGCGGCGGTCATCCGGAGAGCGGCGTCGCTCAAACCCAAGTCCCACCCAAACCGCTGTTCCTTCCAAACACGGCGACGTCACCGGCAGCAGAGGCGGGAAAATACAAATACTGAGACTGAAGGAGGAAGTGGCGCCCTTCCAACCATGGCTGCGGCGGTCACCGCCAAGCAGAGCGCTCCCACAGGTCCCAAAGGTCCGTGAGACGGGACGAAACGAGGACAGCGATGAGACGAAGGAGACGCAACAGAGACTCCAGAGCTGCTCATCCCCGTCACACGTCATCAGGACCCTCCCGCCGTGGTTCTCCATGCTGAGAGGACGCCGCCCGCCGCCGCTCTGAGTCAGACCCGCTCCGCTCACAGAGACAATCTGAGGACGGACGATCTGTGAGTGATCTCCGCGGGCAGGCGGGGCGGCGCTCCCCTCACCGCGGATCAAACCCAGCTCAGAGAAACACTCCAGCAGCAGAGAGATGTTATGATTCAAACGGCGTCCCGAAGGCCTCGTGGCGGCGGCAGCAGCAGCAGCAGCGGCCCGCCGCACAAACTCTTGATTAATGCAGTTTTTCTTCTGAGCGCTTTGATCTCGTGTCCCCGGTTGTTGCACCTTGGCACGGCGCCCGGGTTTCACTCGCAGAGATTCAGAGAGAGCGGCGAGTGGGACTTCTGCAAACCAGAGACACAAAGTGAATGTGGGAGCGCCCGACACGTCTCCAGGAGTCAGAGGAGGACGTTTCTTTCTTTCTCTCTTTCTTCTTCTTCTCTCTTTCTTTCCAGAACCATAAAGCAAATGAAGATCATATAAAGTCCTGAGCGCCCGGGGGGCTTTTCTCTGACGTGGGCCGGAACATTGGAGCTGACAGGACGTTTCCGTCCGCGGAGGAAGAAACGGGAAAGCTGCAGCGAGGTTTTTGTGTTTTTCACTCTCGGAGAAAGAGAGACGGACGCTTTTCATCCTGCAGATCAGAGCAGCCGCCGCTGACCGATGAATGTCCTTATTATACCACATTGGTATCTGAAACACACACACACACACACACACACACACACACACACACACACACACACAGACCCTGACATGCTCTCGATACAAAACTCTTTCATTCACTCGTTTATTCACTCAAACGACTGAAGTGACTTTCTTGAGTTCATAATTGCTCTCAGATGACTTCATGCTCTCTCTCTCTCTCTCTCTCTCTCTCTCTCTCTCTCTCTCTCTCTCTCTCTCTCTCTCTCTCTCTCTCTCTCTCTCTCTCTCCTCTCCTCCCTCTCGCTCTCGCTCTCGCTCTCGCTCTCGCTCTCGCTCTCTCTCTCTCTCGCTCTCGCTCTCTATCTGCTGATCTGTGTAATATCAATTCAAGGTCACACCCTTTCAAAATAAGACTTCCCGTCCAGGCCTCGTGTTTCTCCGACGCCTCGTTGTCGCGTTCCCCGTTGTTTGAGCAGATCTTGGTTTTCTCTTTGTTATGGCTGAAAAAGACGTCTAACCCGGTGATTTTCAACCTTTTATGAGCCGCGGCACATTTTTTACATTTATAAAATCCCGGAGCACAACACCGACCAAACTGACACCAGGTAGCAGCTTTGAGGGCGCTCTCGTTTACCTTGTGCCTGTTTCTCGTTGTTTGTACGTAAGCGTGCAAAATAGTCCGTGGGCTTGTTTTGAACAGAAAGGGCGTTTTGTTTGGAGATGGCGTTTAAACTCGCGTGGCACCAGGGGGCTCTTGGACAGCTTCTCACCGCACACCGAGCACGGCGGAGTCGGTGCCGTTGCATCCGCGGTGAAAGTGAATCCAGATGAAAGAGAGCTTTCGCTGTATTTCCTCGAGCTCGACGTCTTTTCTTGTTTCTTTTGTCCAGCGCTCACATCAGCGCCTTCATCTGTGTCATCGTTGTGTCCGGGGCGCTGTTCGCCATTTGCATTTTCCCTTCTCAGAAACGTCTCCATCGCTGTCACTCGCTCGTCTTGCTGTGATCCCAAACTGCCACTGTTACTTGACGCGCAGCTGCAGCACCAACTCTAACTTTGTTTACTCAGCGTTTGAGCGAATCCAAGATGGCGCGACCATAGCACCATAGCACTCTCGCGTCACTTCTTAGGGCGCCCTCCCACTGTGCCTCCGTTTGTACTCACACTACCTGGGCCTCGGAGAATGCTTCTTGCTGCCTATACGTCATCACGCCGTAACACGTCACACGCATTGATGACGTCATGGCGATGCGTGGCTTTGTTTCAGAACCGCTGTAGGCCTCGTGCTCGTACACGTGCGCACGCTCGTGCTCGTACACGTGCACACGCTCGTGCTCGTACACGTGCAAACGTGCTTTACTAAAGCCCACCTCTCCCAAACGGGCCGTGGACGGCAAGCGTGCCGCTCCTAGACGTGGTACGGTTGCACTCACACTGGTCAAAGGAACCAGACTTTAGCCGTGACACGTGCTGGGGCACGGGACGGAGGCACAGTGGGAGGGCACCCTTAGGTGACACGAGAGTGCTATGGTGCTATTTCTTAAAGGGACAGATGAATGAAGTTTGAAAATAGACCATTCATTGATGATCTCTCACGGCACACTAGTGTCTAACCGACCAAAGAGGAGATCGTTATTGTTCACATGTTCGGGCGTTGTTGTCTGTTTTGTTTCAACCGAGCGTTTGGACCCGGATATCTTATTTTGAAAGGGTGTTACGTCAGACCGAGCAGTAGCATAATGAGTGACATCATGTTTTCTCAGCTGCTGCTGGAGCAGAGGAGACGGCTCACTTAAAAAACACTTAAAACCTCCGGTGCAGCGGGTCCAGAGTGTGTGTGTGCTGCGTAAAAAGAAGCAATAAGCGTTGGACGGGGCCACGACCTGCAGCATGAACCACAGACTGTATAAAGACAGACGCAGCGTCTCCGTCAGGTCCGCTCTCTCACTTTGATCCAGTCGTCCTCGCCTACAGGAGTCTCCATCTGTCAGACTTTGACGCCGCCTCATTTCCTCTGACCATAAAAGGGCATGTATGTGACGTTGGGGGGAGGGGCGTACGTCCATCTGGCTGACGTTTACCTCCGAGGAGAAGTGAGGGCCAGAGGCTAGCTGTCACTCAAGAGGCCACGCCCCTAATTATTCATAAACAAATAAAAACTAGCCTGGTCCAAGCTTAAACTGTATAAATCCACGATATTTAGATTCAAATTCGAGCGTTCGGAGAGAAAACGGCTCCTTTTGTTTTCAGGCTTCAGAAAATCCTGCAACAGACTTCGGCCAATCACAGGTCACTTCAGAGAGAGAGAGCGTTCCTATTGGCTCAGCTCTTTACCTGCTTCGACGTTATCGGAATAAAAAACAACAATAATAATAAACTGTCCAAATCTGAACATCACTCCTGACTTCATCCAAACATGAGTTCATACTGATTCATCATCTGTTCAGTCTCACGGGGGAAATGAAGAGTTCCTGCTGTAAAAAGATAATAAATGATATTCACTCAGCTTTATGTTTTATTTTTGAGTTAGTGAGCTTTTGATGGTGCGTTCAGGGAAGCTCCGACTTTCTACGAACGGTTACATGACTGTGAATGAATGACTCCTGGACTAATGCATGTTATTGAAGTGTAATTCCCACTTACATACATTTAATTTTCCATGGAGACAGTTTTTTCCCTGTAACAGCTATTAAGGTAGAAATCCAGCAGAGATGCTAACAGACGGACCTGGCTAACAGTGGTTAGCTCGGGGCAGCACGGTGAAGGCATTCAAAGGTCTTTTTTAACCACTAATGCTGCTGAAAATAACAGCAAACCTCTGCAGCAGCATGAGAAGAGTCCCTACACACACAACAAAGCGTCATCAGCGTAGTTAGTGAAGCCAGAGTTTATTAAAGAGTGTTTTAAAGACTTACCTACTGGCCCCTGTACCAGCTCCTCTCATAGTAAAGTCCATTACAGTGGAAGGAGCCCATTGTTGCTTTGTTGTGTGTGTAGGGACTCTTCTCATGCTGCTGCAGAGGTTTGCTGTTATTTTCAGCAGCATTAGTGGTTAAAAAAGACCTTTGAATGCCTTCACCGTGCTGCCCCGAGCTAACCACTGTTAGCCACAGCCAGCTGTTAGCATCTCTCCTGGATTTCTACCTTAATAAAAACTGTCTCCATGGTTACTGAGGATTAAAGGGCAGACAAAGACCCTGGGGTGATTTTAGCGTTCATCTTTGTGTGATCAGAATAAAACATAAGAACACACATTTCTAGTCGGTCTGTTCATGTGTGCTTCCCTGAAGTTCAGTCTTGGCTGCAGGTCGCATGTGCAGTCAGTGAGGTAAAGAACAAATCAATGACTTAATCAAGAACCGTGAGGACGCGTGGGAACCGCTGCTCTGGTGTCGAGCAGCTCTGCAGAACGTTCTGGGAGTTCACTCAGTGGAAACGTCCCCGGGTCGTGCACAGACGTCCCTGCAGACGTCGCTGCTCTGTGGAGACTCGCTAAAACCTGCAGATGGCATAAAACCAGGTTCATGTGCGTACAGCGGGCGACGTTCGACTCCCTTTGCTTCCTCTTTCATTCATTTTTACAGACTTCCCAGTGTGACGCCTGTGGAGCGTTTCTTTGCAGATGCTCTAAAAAATCCCCGACTGTGAAGAGAATCTGCCGTTTCCCTGCTCCGCTCTCTCCTCCCCGTGCTCCTCGTGGTCGAGAGCTCTTTTATATTCTGTGGCCGTCTCTCCTGTTTGGGCACTCGGCCTGAAACTGATGAAAGACGGAGCGAATGCCTGCGGTGGTCAGAGGTTAACACTATAACACACAGGCAGCGCTGTCGAGGCGCTGGAGATGAGCAACGCTGCCGGCAACAGCAATAAATATTTGTGACCGAGATGAAAAACAGCTGTAGATAAAATGAAGAGCTGCATGAAACTAAACACGAAGGTTAAACAAACGGCTGCTCGTGTTGCTTCAACGTGTTGCTTCAACGTGTTGCTTCAACGTGTTGCTTCAACGTGTTGCTTCAACGTGTTGCTTCATCGTGTTGCTTCAACGTGTTGCTTCACAGGTTCGATCGACTGGACACAGAAAAGTCTCTCTGGTGGTTCTGCACGCTGCTGCTGACCGGATTCAAAATGGTTTCCTGTGAGAAAACATCCGTTCAGTCTCTCGTGAACCAAAGAGTGGCTGCCTCAACGTACCCACGTATGCAGATGATGCTTGTGCGTTATCATGCGAACACCATCACATCATAAAAACACTACTAAGTGAACCTGCACTTAAAGGTTGAATGTGTAGAATCTTTATAATAATGATAATACACCCGAGGGATGTTCTGAGGGGTACGGAGTCAGAGTCTGAATTAATAACTTTTGACGGGTTGACAATGACTTCGTCAGTCTCGCTCTCGTTTCCATGGTAGCAGCCAATAGCGTTGGGCGTTGCTGGTTGCCAGGGTTGACTGTTGTTGCCACAGAAACAAGGAATCATTTTGAGTTGAGAGCTGACGACACAGCACTCACAGACTTCAGCTGAAACGTTTAATACTGTTGTCATATTCATTGATGAGTCCAAATTACAGGTTACCCACCACTGACGCGGAGCAGACGATGACACACTCGGCAACCAACCTGGAAACAAGACTGCTGAGTTATTTTTTGTTGTTGCGACTACGATCTTGAGACACGAGGTGGCGTTCTGCTCATTCTGCATTTTCAACCTTTAACGTGTTTTGGTTCAAACTGTTTCCAACGACTGAACTTTCCCTCGCGGTGGGACTCCAGTCTGTTCACCTCCTCAGTCCCGTCAGGAAATCTAGATTTCTGAAATATCAAAATGAGTCGCAGGAACACGGGGAGCGAGAGACGACAACAAAACCAACAACGACAACAACAAAACCAACAACAGCCGTCTGTTGATGTCCGCTCTGAAACTGTTTCTGAGTTCATTTTTAAGCGTTTGTTTGTTTCCCAGCTGCTGATAAAACATCCAGCAGCTGGTTTGAGTTTTTATCTGAGTGTTTCAGCCGGACACCACACACACACACACACACACACACACACACACACACACACACACACACACACACACACACACACACACACACACACACACACACACACGGACACACACACACACACACACACACTCTCCCGGCACAGATTAAGCAATAATGGAGCAGCAGTGTCAGTGAAGTATCCCTGTCTGCTGGAGACGGGCCGAGCGGGGCTCTGCACCAAACGATGCATCTTTGAGTCCGGCAGCACCAGACGGTCGGGGGGGGGGGGGGGGGGGGTTGTTTTGGGGGGGCTGTGCCGAATGAGGCGTGCTGCAAAGTTGGCGTTGCATCAGGCGTTTTCAAACCAGCGAGTGGTTTACTCGATTTAATGAGAGAGGACAAAGCAGCAGTCGGGTATCGATTTGTTCTTCCTGTGAAGGGCGTTTGGGGACTTTGAACAAGTTACATCATCCGCTTTTATCTCGGGCCCGAACATCTCGTCTGACTGGAAGTGCTTTGGTAGTGAGACATTAGTGTTGTTGTAGTCCACTGGGACGACGCTGCCTGCACGAATCACAGTCTGAATGAACGGGCTACGCTCACATGAGGAGAGCAAATGTGATCCGCGGCTCCGTGGGGCAGATTCGATGCTTGAGAGTGGGATTTTAATGAGTCAGTGCTGTGCCACAAAAGAGGGGAAGGGTCTCGTCTTTGTGTGCAGCTGAAAGAAATGCACCGCTGCTTTTGAATCTTTACCCCATTAAGGACACGGTGCACGTCCTGAACATGACTGCCGACCAGTATTTCACAACACAAGGACGTCTTTAGCTTCTGTTCATTACTATGGAAGTCGACATGCAGAGACAGAGACGTGTGTTCTCCTGGTTCCTGCTCCGTGTGTGAACACAGACGTGCGTTCTCCTGGTTCCTGCTCCGTGTGTGGAACACAGACGTGTGTTCTCCTGGTTCCTGCTCCGTGTGTGAACACAGACGTGTGTTCTCCTGGTTCCTGCTCCGTGTGTGAACACAGACGTGTGTTCTCCTGGTTCCTGCTCCGTGTGTGAACAGAGACGTGTGTTCTCCTGGTTCCTGCTCCGTGTGTGAACACAGACGTGTGTTCTCCTGGTTCCTGCTCCGTGTGTGAACACAGACGTGTGTTCTCCTGGTTCCTGCTCCGTGTGTGTGAACACAGACGTGTGTTCTCCTGGTTCCTGCTCCGTGTGTGAACACAGACGTGCGTTCTCCTGGTTCCTGCTCCGTGTGTGAACACAGACGTGTGTTCTCCTGGTTCCTGCTCCGTGTGTGAACACAGACGTGTGTTCTCCTGGTTCCTGCTCCGTGTGTGAACAGAGACGTGTGTTCTCCTGGTTCCTGCTCCGTGTGTGAACACAGACGTGTGTTCTCCTGGTTCCTGCTCCGTGTGTGAACACAGACGTGTGTTCTCCTGGTTCCTGCTCCGTGTGTGTGAACACAGACGTGTGTTCTCCTGGTTCCTGCTCCGTGTGTGAACACAGACGTGCGTTCTCCTGGTTCCTGCTCCGTGTGTGAACACAGACGTGTGTTCTCCTGGTTCCTGCTCCGTGTGTGAACACAGACGTGTGTTCTCCTGGTTCCTGCTCCGTCTGTGTCTAACGTAGAGCAGAAATGAGCCTTAGGTCTTAAACTTACGTCTCAGCCCGATTTCACTCCCAGAGAGTAAAACAGCGACACTTTGTCTCGGCCTTTGGCGCCTGTAAACCCGTCTGTGGCGCTCCAGGAGTAACAGCACCAAACCTTGTGTAAGGAGGCAGGTCAGGGTGGTAGACAGGTCAAACAAACCCCCCCAGGAGACCGTGCTTGAGGTCCGGTTCAGGTCCGGTTCAGGTCCGGTTCAGGTCCGGTTCACGTCCAGTTCAGGTCCAGTTCAGGTCCGGTTCAGGTCCAGTTCAGGTCCGGTTCAGGTCCGGTTCACGTCCAGTTCAGGTCCCTCTCGCCCCGTGTTTAAACAGCGACTGTAGTGGAGCGCCACGCATCGTGACGCCAAAGGATCACGACAGAGGTCCAGAAGGAGAGCTCAGTGTTGAGGGACAAGAACCTCCGTTTGCTCTGAGCGGATGTTGAATCCTGACACAAATTTAATTTATGACCCGACTCTTCAGACGTCCTTTAGGAAGGTTTTCACGTGGTGCTCGTACGAGACGCTGCAGGAAAGAAACGCTCATTTTATAAAAAGATAAATAATTAACGGGGGGTTTGTATAAGGATGCATTTGTAACCTTGCAAATAAATCTGGTCTCTTCACTCTGTGGTCCTCTGATGCTCTGGACTCTGGACTCCGGACTCTGGACTCTGGACTCTGGACTCTGGGCTCCGGACTCCGGGCTCTGGACTCTGGGCTCTGGACTCTGGGCTCTGGACTCTGGGCTCTGGACTCTGGACTTCGGACTCTGGGCTCCGGACTCTGGACTCTGGGCTCTGGACTCTGGACTCTGGACTCTGGGCTCTGGACTCTGGACTCTGGGCTCCGGACTCTGGACTCTGGACTCTGGGCTCTTGACTCTGGACTCTGGACTCTGGACTCTGGGCTCTGGACTCTGGACTCTGGACTCTGGGCTCTGGACTCTGGACTCTGGGCTCTGGACTCTGGGCTCTTGACTCTGGACTCTGGGCTCTGGACTCTGGACTCTGGACTCTGGACTCTGGGCTCTGGGCTCTGGACTCTGGGCTCTGGGCTCTGGGCTCTGGACTCTGGCTCTGGGCTCTGGGCTCTGGACTCTGGACTCTGGGCTCTGGGCTCTGGACTCTGGACTCTGGGCTCTGGGCTCTGGGCTCTGGGCTCCGGGCTCTGGACTCCGGACTCTGGACTCTGATGCTCTGGGCTCCGGACTCTGGACTCTGGACTCTCTGGACTCTGGACTCTGGAGTCTGGACTCTGGACTCTCTGGACTCTGGGCTCTGGACTCTGGACTCTGGACTCTGGGCTCTGGACTCTGGACTCTGGGCTCTGGGCTCTGGGCTCTGGGCTCTGGGCTCTGGGCTCTGGGCTCTGGACTCTGGACTCTGGGCTCTGGGCTCTGGACTCTGGACTCTGGACTCTGGACTCTGGACTCTGGACTCTGGACTCTGGACTCTGGACTCTGGACTCCGGACTCTGGGCTCTGGGCTCTGGGCTCTGGGCTCTGGACTCTGGACTCTGGAGTCTGGACTCCGGACTCCGGACTCTGGGCTCTGGACTCTGGACTCCGGACTCCGGGCTCTGGACTCTGGACTCTGGACTCTGGGCTCTGGACTCTGGACTCTGGGCTCTGGACTCTGGACTCTGGGCTCTTGACTCTGGACTCTGGGCTCTGGACTCTGGGCTCTGGACTCTGGACTCTGGACTCTGGGCTCTTGACTCTGGACTCTGGACTCTGGGCTCTGGACTCTGGACTCTGGACTCTGATGCTCTGGACTCTGGACTCTGGGCTCTGGGCTCTGGACTCTGGACTCTGGGCTCTGGACTCTGGACTCTGGACTCTGGGCTCTTGACTCTGGACTCTGGGCTCTGGACTCTGGGCTCTGGACTCTGGACTCTGGACTCTGGGCTCTTGACTCTGGACTCTGGACTCTGGGCTCTGGACTCTGGACTCTGGACTCTGATGCTCTGGACTCTGGACTCTGGGCTCTGGGCTCTGGACTCTGGACTCTGGGCTCTGGACTCTGGACTCTGGACTCTGGGCTCTTGACTCTGGACTCTGGGCTCTGGACTCTGGGCTCTGGACTCTGGACTCTGGACTCTCTGGACTCTCTGGGCTCTGGACTCTGGGCTCTGGACTCTGGGCTCTGGACTCTGGAGTCTGGACTCTGGAGAGCAGAGACGCTGTGACACCGGTGACGGTGGACTCACAGCGCCCCCCGGTGGGCCACCCGCAGGACGACGCTGTAATAATGTCATGTTTACTTTTATGCTCTTCATGAACAAAGTGGACGACGGTGCGGGCGGAGGACGACACAGAGAGACGCTCTCCTGCTCGGGTTCACGTCAGATCGACCGGGTTAGAGCGCCCTCCCACTGTACGTGCGTCACAGGTTAGACCCCCCTCCCATTATGCCTCCGTCCCAGGTTAGAGCGCCCTCCCACTGTGCCTCCGTCACAGGTTAGAGACCCTCCCACTGTGCGTGCGTCCCGTGCCCCGTGCTTTAGGGTCCTTGTCCCCCCCTCCAGGCCCGTTTGTACTCACACTACCTGGGCCTCGGAGAATGCTTCTTGCTGCCTATACGTCATCACGCCGTAACACGTCACACGCATTGATGACGTCATGGCGATGCGTGGCTTTGTTTCCAGATCTTTCCGTAGACCTCGGAGTTTTTGTGCGTCTTGTCGACTGTTTTTGAATCTTTTCATCGACCAAATCTGCAGTAAACACTCCACCTCCGCATCACACCAACGTGAACCTTTCACCGCCATTGTTTGAAATGTCCGCGCATGGTCCCTCCTTCTTTTTTCTACGTCCCAACAGGCGCACAGGAAATGACCTCAGAACCACCGTAGGCCTCGTGCTCGTACACGTGCGCACGCTCGTGCTCGTACACGTGCGCACGCTCGTGCTCGTACACGTGCAAACGTGCTTTACTAAAGCCCACCTCTCCCAAACGGGCCGTGGACGGCAAGCGTGCCGCTCCTAGACGTGGTACGGTTGCACTCATACTGGTCAAAGGAACCAGACTTTAGCCGTGACACGTGCTGGGGCACGGGACGGAGGCACAGTGGGAGGGCGCCCTTAAGTTGAGCTCATCCTGTTTAATTGTGTTATTTATTTTGTCTTTTTTTAAATACTCTTTACTGTTTTGACTGTTGGGGGGGGGGGGGGGGGGTCCTATGGCGCCCCCTGCAGCCATGGACCAGGACTCCTCTCGTGTGCCCGGCTTCTGATGTCACAGCTTATAAAAGTCTATATGTAGTTATTTTATATTATATATTTATATTTATATGATAAATACAACAAATATAGTTTGTTGGGGCACCGTTATGTGAGAAACTCCAGATGAGCCCCCGGCAGTGAGAGACGCTGCGCCGCAGACGAAGGATGTGGCGCTTATTTTAGTTTTTTCAACATAATATTATTTTTAAAAATCACCTCGAACTCCAGGAGAGCAGGTGTTCCCTTTGAAAGATCGTCTCCTTGGCAACAAAACAAAACCCTTTGTTGTTTATTTACATTTTGTTTTATGTCAAAACCACTGAAAAGGCCCGAGAGCCGTGGGTTCGAGACCCTGATTTAGACAAAATCACATCATTGATCCTGTTATTGAGTTTACACAGAGCTGCAGTGGGTTACACATATACACATATATATAAAGTATACTGTATATGTATGTTTATATGTTTATATGTTTATATGTTTATATGTTTATATATAAATGACGTCTTTAATGATTTAGACCCTGAACAGAACAGGAACCACACGTCCTCCTCCTCATGACGTGAGTTAACGACGCTGACACCTGCTGGTGGAAATAAGCACATGTGCCACCAGGGGAAGAGGTTTACTGTTAAAAGACCCTTTCAAGGTTAAACTTCCTGTCTGCATTATATACATATGTGTGTTACCCAGGCTTTTATTGTGAAGGGGGCAAGCACAGGTGAGCAGGGGGCGGGGCTTAGAGAACAATGGGTAGAAAATGTTTGTTTGAGAGGAGCTGAGGGGAGCTGAGGAGGACCCTGAGGGGACCAGAACCCTGAGGGGACCAGGACCCTGAGGGGACCAGGACCCTGAGGGGACCAGAACCCTGAGAGGACCAGGACCCTGAGGGGACCAGGAACCTGAGGGGACCAGAACCCTGAGGGGACCAGAAACCTGAGGGGACCAGAAACCTGAGGGGACAAGAAACCTGAGGGGACCAGGACCCTGAGGGGACCAGAACCCTGAGGGGACAAGAAACCTGAGGGGACCAGAACCCTGAGGGGACCAGAACCCTGAGGGGACCAGGAAACTGAGGGGACCAGGACCCTGAGGGGACCAGAAACCTGAGGGGACCAGGACCCTGAGGGGACCAGAACCCTGAGGGGACCAGAAACCTGAGGGGACCAGAAACCTGAGGGGACCAGAACCCTGAGGGGACCAGGACCCTGAGGGGACCAGGACCCTGAGGGGACCAGAACCCTGAGGGGACCAGAAACCTGAGGGGACCAGAACCCTGAGGGGACCAGGACCCTGAGGGCACCAGGACCCTGAGGGGACCAGGAACCTGAGGGGACCAGGACCCTGAGGGGACCAGAAACCTGAGGGGACCAGAACCCTGAGGGGACCAAATCCCTGAGGGGACCAGAAACCTGAGGGGACCAGAACCCTGAGGGGACCAGGACCCTGAGGGGACCAGGACCCTGAGGGGACCAGAAACCTGAGGGGACCAGAACCCTGAGGGGACCAGAAACCTGAGGGAACCAGGACCCTGAGGGGACCAGGACCCTGAGGGGACCAGGACCCTGAGGGCACCAGAACCCTGAGGGGACCAGAACCCTGAGGGGACCAGAAACCTGAGGGGACCAGAACCCTGAGGGGACCAGAACCCTGAGGGGACCAGAACCCTGAGGGGACCAGAAACCTGAGGGGACCAGGACCCTGAGGGGACCAGAAACCTGAGGGGACCAGGACCCTGAGGGGACCAGAACCCTGAGAGGACCAGAAACCTGAGGGGACCAGGACCCTGAGGGGACCAGGACCCTGAGGGGACCAGAAACCTGAGGGGACCAGGAAACTGAGGGGACCAGGACCCTGAGGGGACCAGGACCCCGGAGCTGGTGCCTGGAGAGTGAGAGCGCGCTCTGGGTGTTGTTTCCTGTTCCAGAAGCTACTTCCTGTGAGTCTGGGACTGTTGGGGGGGGTTGTGATGCATTGTTGGACTTGCTGGACTCTGTGTGTGTGTGTGTGTGTGTGTGTGTGTGTGTGTGTGTGTGTGTGTGTGTGTGTGTGTGTGTGTGTGTGTGTGTGTGTGTGTGTGTGTGTGTGTGTGTGTGTGTGTGTGTGTGTGTGTGTGTGTGTGTGTGTGTGTGTGTGTGTGTGTGAGTGAGTGAGTGAGTGAGTGAGTGAGTGAGTGAGTGAGTGAGTGAGTGAGTGAGTGAGTGAGTGAGTGAGTGAGTGAGTGAGTGAGTGAGTGAGTGAGTGAGTGAGTGAGTGAGTGAGTGAGTGAGTGAGTGAGTGAGTGTGTGTAAAGGCCCAGCTGACGTTAGGATTTTTGAACACGTGGTTTTTTGTTTGATGACCTGAACTTTTTAGCGGTTCACGCTGAGATTCTACTTATTTGGGTTAAAAGCAGCAGAACCTCGTGTGTTTCCTTAAGTAGGGTCTCTAAAGAATTACATTTACATCCATAACTCACTCAATAAAGAATAAAAGTCATAATTATCCTTTAAGGGGGTTATTAAACAACACTGACGGCAGCTCAGAGACTTTGATATGAAGCGTTTTCCAACCGCGTTCAACCGCGTTGGGTTTGGATCCATGTGCTTTACTGTCGTCTGTGCACGTACGCTGCTCGTCTGTGCACGTACGCTCCTCGTCTCATCTCAGCTTGAACCGCTCAGTCCTGGTTCCTACCCTCACCTGTGGTCATGAAAGCTGGGTCAGGACCCAAAGAACCAGGTCCAGGTCAGGACCCACAGAACCAGGTCCAGGTCAGGACCCAAAGAACCAGGTCCAGGTCAGGACCCAAAGAACCAGGTCCAGGTCAGGACCCACAGAACCAGGTCCAGGTCAGGACCCAAAGAACCAGGTCCAGGTCAGGACCCAAAGAACCAGGTCCAGGTCAGGACCCAAAGAACCAGGTCCAGGTCAGGACCCAAAGAACCAGGTCCAGGTCCAAGCGTGTGAAGTGTGTTTCCTCAGGAGGGGGTCTGGAGTCTCCCTTAGAGAGAGGGGGAGAAGTTCAGCATCCGTGAGGAACTCGGAGTAGAGCCGCTGCTCCTTTGTGTTGAAAGGAGCCAGTTGAGGTGGTTCAGGATCATCTGGTCTGGATGAACCCTGGGCGCCTCCCTAGGGAGGTGTTCCAGGCACGTCCAGCTGGGAGGAGGCCTCGGGGAAGACCCAGGACCAGGTGGAGAGATTAGATCTCCACACTGGCCTGGGAACGCCTCAGGATCCCCCAGTTAGAGCTGGTTAATGTGGCCCGGGAAAGGGAAGTTTGGGGTCCCCTGCTGGAGCTGCACGGTGCTTTGATGTTACACACTTTTCTTGTGTGTGTCTGACTCACACGTGTGTTGTTTTACGTGTTCCTGTTCCTAAGCGTCGTCCACCCGTCAGCGACTGCACACACAGAAGGATTCATTAGGAGTTATTCATTCAGGGGCGTCGTCCCTGAACCTTTTAAGGTTTCTTCTTTAAATGAAGAAACCTTAAAAGATAAAAGTGTTCGGATGTTTTGTCTGTAATGAATTCAAAAGTCTTCTTCTTCGTTTTGTCGTCTTTAGTTCATCACGATAGAAAAACGCCTCAGGATGAAATCATGTGTAACAGACGAGTGTTTGGTGTTTCTTCAGTTTTATGGATTTCTACAAATAAACTAAACTAAAGTCTACGACAACAAGAAGAATCTAAAATGTCTGAGAATAGAAAATAAAACACTGAAACACTGAAACAGGAACTCCTGTTCATCTGAAGATGAAAGTTTATTTCTGCAGGAAACGTTTAAACAGTCGAAGCATCTTTGTTTATTTCAGAGAATCAAACAAAAAAGTGTTAAAATGAAGATTTAAGGTGAAAAACAAACAGAAAAGATCTTTGGAGGAGGAAGAGGAGGAGGAGGAGGAGGAGGAGGAAGGAGAGGAGGAGGAAGAAGAGGAGGAGGAAGAGGGGGAGGAGGAAGAGGAGGAGGAGGATGAGGAGGAGGAAGAAGAGGAAGAGGGGGAGGAGGAGGAAGAAGAGGAAGAGGGGGAGGAGGAGGAGGAGGAAGAGGAAGAGGAGGAGGAGGAGGAGGAAGAAGAGGAGGAGGAAGAGGGGGAGGAGGAAGAGGAGGAGGAGGATGAGGAGGAGGAAGAAGAGGAAGAGGGGGAGGAGGAGGAAGAAGAGGAAGAGGGGGAGGAGGAGGAGGAGGAAGAGGAAGAGGAGGAGGATGAGGAGGAAGAGAAGGAGGAGGAGGCGGAGGAGGAGGAGGATGAGGAAGAGGAAGAAGAGGAGGAGGAAGAGGAGGAGGAGGAGGAGGAAGAGGAGGAGGAGGAGGAAGAGGAAGAGGAAGAGGAGGAGGAGGAGGAGGAGGAGGAAGAGGAAGAGGAAGAGGAGGAGGAGGAGGAGGAAGAAGAGGAGGAGGAGGAGGAGGAGGAGGAGGAAGAGGGGGAGGAGGAGGAAGAGGAGGAGGAGGAAGAGGAGGAGGAGGAAGAGGAGGAGGAAGAGGAGGAAGAAGAAGAGGAGGAAGAGGAAGAGGAGGAGGAAGAAGAGGAGGAGGAAGAGGAGGAGGAGGAAGAGGAGGAGGAAGAAGAAGAAGAGACTGCGGTCCAATCATCTGTCCTGGGTTTTCTTCGCCATGGCGCCGGACGACTGAACGCCGGTCGTAGTTCTTTGGGCCGTTGTTGAAACTTCAGTCAGCGGGTTTAGTGGTCGCCCTCTAAAGCGAGCGAGCCGCGGGCGCCGCTCTGCGTTCAGAGCCGAGGTATTTTCCCGCCGCTCTGTGAATGAAGCGTTTATTTGGTGACTGTTGGAACAAAGACGAACTCTGACATGTTTGGTTTGGCGAGTTAACGAGTTCTCGTGGTCGTTCAGCGTTAAACGTCTTATTTCACTGAAACTTGAGTTCAGGACGTTCACGCTCGGACGTTTCTGTTTAAGAACTTCAGCACATCGACGCCGACCTCACATCCAAACGTGGTGCGAATACGGCGTGAAGAGGAACTTCATCGTCCATCGTGTTTATTAGACCGCCGTGTTCATGAAGCCTCGCCGTGGCGTCCATCCTACTCCGTCTCACGACAGAATCGAGTCTGCGCCCGCGGCCTCAGCTCTGCGGCGTCCTCAGCTCTGCTGCGTCCTCAGCTCTGCGGCGTCCTCAGCTCTGCGGCGTCCTCAGCTCTGCGGCGTCCTCAGCTCTGCGGCGTCCTCAGCTCTGCGGCGTCCTCAGCTCTGCGGCGTCCTCAGCTCTGCGGCGTCCTCTGTCCCACGTGCGTGCGAATGTGCCGCTTGTAGTTGGAGTTGTCGCTGAACCTGCGCCCGCACTCGTCGCAGCAGTACGGCTTCTCGCCCGTGTGAATCCTCAAGTGTTTCTGATACCCGTCAAAGCGCGTGAGCCTCTTCCCGCAGATGTCGCAGGTGTACGACTTGTCGGCCTTGCTCTCGACCTTGCGGTGCACCTGCACGTGTTTGGCCCAGTGGCCCCTCTGCGCGAACGCGCGGCCGCAGATGGTGCAAATGTACGAGTCCACCACCTCGGACAGCGGCGCGTCCAGCTCCGCGGAGTCCATCCGGCCGTTCCCCGAAGCTGCGGCGGGGTCCTCCTCGTGGTCCGAGCAGGTCTGCTGGACCGAGGTGCCCGGCAGGGGGTCCAGGTCCGAGTGGTCCGGGTCCTGGAGCTTTGAGAGCGAGGAGCTCGCGAGGTCGTTGTCCTGCTTGTTTCTCGCGCCGCTCCGGAACAACAAGAAGTCCTCGCTGGGCTCCCCCGCGTGAGCCGCCTCCTCCTGCCACAGCGCCGCGTCCTCCTCCTCCTCTTTGATGGACGGAGGCTTCATCTGGTTCAGGTCCAGACCGGAGCCCCAGTCCGGTCCCTCGAGAGCTGCCAACGACAAAGAGACACAGGTTTTTAACGGAGCAGGAAAAACAGCAGCAGCAGCGCGGAGAGGTGGAGCTGGTTGGAGCTGTGTTCCGCTCGCCCCGCCCTCGCTGTCTTCACCTCCTTCATGTCTTTGTTTATATAAATAAAGTTTTTTAATTACTATTAATAAATACACTTTATTGATCCCAGAGGGAGCGGTGGAGCGCAAACACATCGTCTTATCGCTGAGTCAGAACTCGGCTGCGTCACAACAGAGAGAAGAGGAACAGAACTTTGGTTCCGGCCCTTGTTTCCAGTGGGACCGGTCCGTCAGCGCACCACTGTGGGGAAGGAACATCCTCATTAATCAGTGACTGGTTCTTTGCACCTGTTTGAGACTCAGCGTCCTCACACACAGAGGAACAGCGACAGGTACGAGATCAGAGTAAATGTTTGTGCTGATGCTTTAAAGTGACTTTAGATTTTTATTTTTATTATATTTGAATGTTTGAGTTTTTCCTGTTTCCTGGTTTTAAGCTCTGTTGCTGTTTAAGTATCAATTATTTTATATGTTTTGATTTAAATCACATCTGTACTTTCTTTGGTTTCTTAAAGATGATCATATTTAGCTCCTAGAGGACACTTTAACACACGTTTATGCTCCTAGAGGACACTTTAGCACACGTTTATGCTCCTAGAGGACACTTTAACACAAGTTTATGCTCCTAGAGGACACTTTAGCACACGTTTATGCTCCTAGAGGACACTTTAACACACGTTTATGCTCCTAGAGGACACTTTAGCACACGTTTATGCTCCTAGAGGACACTTTAGCACACGTTTATGCTCCTAGAGGACACTTTAACACAAGTTTATGCTCCTAGAGGACACTTTAACACACGTTTATGCTCCTAGAGGACACTTTAACACACGTTTATGCTCCTAGAGGACACTTTAGCACACGTTTATGCTCCTAGAGGACACTTTAACACACGTTTATGCTCCTAGAGGACACTTTAACACACGTTTATGCTCCTAGAGGACACTTTAACACACGTTTATGCTCCTAGAGGACACTTTAGCACACGTTTATGCTCCTAGAGGACACTTTAACACACGTTTATGCTCCTAGAGGACACTTTAACACACGTTTATGCTCCTAGAGGACACTTTAGCACACGTTTATGCTCCTAGAGGACACTTTAACACACGTTTATGCTCCTAGAGGACACTTTAACACACGTTTATGCTCCTAGAGGACACTTTAACACACGTTTATGCTCCTAGAGGACACTTTAACACACGTTTATGCTCCTAGAGGACACTTTAACACGCGTTTATGCTCCTAGAGGACACTTTAACACACGTTTATGCTCCTAGAGGACACTTTAACACACGTTTATGCTCCTAGAGGACACTTTAACACACGTTTATGCCGTGCAGGAGTGTGTCCGTTTAGTCGGTTAAAGTCGGTTGAACCGGGCAGGGACCCGGAGGGACCCGGGGCTCCTGACCTGAGCTGGTCGCCTGCAGAGACACCTGCGGTTTCCTGGACAGCTCCAGCAGCCGGCGCTGGCGGTCGATCTCCAGCTTGGAGCGGGAGATCTCCTCCTCGTACTCGGCTATGGTTCTCCCGAACACCCCGAAGATCTCCTCCGCGGCCTCGGTGAGCCGCTGGGTGATGAGCAGCCGCAGCATCTCGATCTTTGACATGTTTGAGGTGAAAAACGGAAGAAACGGGACAGTTTTCGCTCCGGAGCGTCGTGGTCTCTTGTTTACCAGCTGCACTTCCGGGTCAACGTCCCTGCGCATGCTCAGTGGGCCCCTCACTGGTGGAAGTGTTCCTGCTGGACCGGAGGTCTAAGTGCACGTTTTAAATATAAACTCTAAAACATTTATTATTACATTTATTAATGATTTAATTAACGCTCAAAGCAAAAATACAGTGACAGAAAATCAAGAAGGAAAAGTCCAAATGTGTCGGCGCCAAAATCTTCCTCAAGTACAAACAGTAAAAGTGTTAATTCAGCAGAATGATCCATTTCAGAATAATGTATTTCTGTTATTAATAATTGATAAATTATTAATTTCTGTGTTTGCGTCTGTCTGAACGGGTTTTTCCCACGCTCCTGCCACAGGAAGGGTTTCTCTCCCCCCCACGGTTTCCTGTAAATCAAAGCACGCGGTCGACAGCTTCCTGTTTGTTTCGCTTTAACGTCAGAAAATAAAAGTCAGGGTTCAGACACCTTTCAAAGGTCACATTCACTCTGACGTCGGTTCGATACCCGCCTAAAACATTCCCGTAGATGCTGAAACGAAGCCACGGCAGGAAGCTGAAGCGTCGTCAGTGAAAGAAGAAAACATCAGACGACAGAACGAAGAACTTCAAAGGATTTATTTTTATTAATCAAAACACTTAAAAAATACAGAAACATTTCTATAAAAGCTGCTGAGCTTCACACCTGTGCTCAGACACACACACACACACACACACACACACACACACACACACACACACACACACACACACACACACACACACACACACACACACACACACACACACACACACACATTAAAGGTTCTAGATGTTAGGATGTCACCAGCATCAAATAGATCATAAGTGGTGTTGTTGATCATCTTTGTGAACACCAGAGCATGTTCTGGTAAAGTGAAGTTCTCCAGTGTGAACTGTTTGCATACAGAGGTGTGTGAACCACTGTGCCTCCGTCCCGTGCCCCAGCACGTGTCACGGCTAAAGTCTGGTTCCTTTGACCAGTGTGAGTGCAACCGTACCACGTCTAGGAGCGGCACGCTTGCCGTCCACGGCCCGTTTGGGAGAGGTGGGCTTTAGTAAAGCACGTTTGCACGTGTACGAGCACGAGCGTGCGCACGTGTACGAGCACGAGGCCTACGGCGGTTCTGAGGTCATTTCCTGTGCGCCTGTTGGGACGTAGAAAAAAGAAGGAGGGACCATGCGCGGACATTTCAAACAATGGCGGTGAAAGGTTCACGTTGGTGTGATGCGGAGGTGGAGTGTTTACTGCAGATTTGGTCGATGAAAAGATTCAAAAACAGTCGACAAGACGCACAAAAACTCCGAGATCTACGGAAAGATCTGGAAACAAAGCCACGCATCGCCATGACGTCATCAATGCGTGTGACGTGTTACGGCGTGATGACGTATAGGCAGCAAGAAGCATTCTCCGAGGCCCAGGTAGTGTGAGTACAAACGGGCCTGGAGGGGGGACAAGGACCCTAAAGCACGGGGCACGGGACGCACGCACAGTGGGAGGGCGCTCTAACCCGGTCGATCTGACGTGAACCCGAGCAGGAGAGCGTCCCTCCGTGTCGTCCTCCGCCCGCGCAGTTCCTGAAGGACACTGGTGTTACCGCGCAGCAGAACCCCCACGTCGTCGTCAGGCGGGGTTGTCGAGGGGCGCGGCGAGGCCTCTCCTCTGACACGGGTGTTTGTAGAAGCAGGACAGTTGGCTGAAGCGTCGGTCGCAGACGGAGCACCAGTACGGCCTCTCGCCGGTGTGCGTCCGCAGGTGCACCGTCAGGTTGCCCTTCTCCACGAAGCCGCGGCCGCAGTACGCGCAGGTGAACGGCTTCTCGCCCGTGTGGCTGCGGACGTGCCGCACCAGCGTCGCCCTCCTGCCGAAGCTCTTGCCGCAGACGGTGCAGCCGAACGGGCGCTCGCCCGAGTGGATCCTCATGTGCGTCCTCAGGTTCCCCCGCAGGGTGAAGCTCTGCCCGCAGACGGAGCAGCAGAACGACGTTTCTCTGTGCGCTCTGAGGTGGAGCTTCAGGTTCTCCGCGTGCTCCAGATGTTTCCCGCACAGGCCGCAGTCCCGCATGTGCGCCGACGCGTGAGTGAGCAGGTAACTGATCCTCTTGAAGGACTCGCCGCAGACTTTGCAGCTGAACGCCGCCTGAGGCTGACGGGACAGTTGGGCGGCGCTCTCCACCTCCCTGCTCTGAGGGAAGCTCTGTCCTTCCTCCTCCTCCTCCTCCTCCTCCTCCTCCTCCTCTGGTCTCCAGGGTCCGGCCGCCTCTCTCCAGTCTCCGCTGTCTTCTGTCTCAGACGACTCAGCGAGGAGTCGGCCGTCGCTCGCTGCTTCCGAACCACCGGCTGGATCGAAGTCACCGTTTGGTTCTGACGCTCCTCCGCCCTCGCCGCCAGCTTCTGTTTTAATCAGAGCCGCCGAGGCGCCGGCCTCACGGTCCACTGGGTCAGTCCGGTCCACGGGGTGGGTCGGGTCCACGGGGTGGGTCGGGTCCATGGGGTGGGTCGGGTCCACGGGGTGGGTCGGGTCCAGCTGGGCGCCCGCGGCCTGGTCCTCAGGACAGTGTTTGATCCAGGGGGACGCCTGCGGACGGTCTGAAGGGACGAGAGACAGAAAATCGACTTTAGAGATGATGGATAAAGTTCTTCAGCGCGGACGAACGCTGAGTCGTCCGACGGTTGATTTGATTCTTTAACAGATGTTTGAATTCAGTCTTGAGCTCAAATCTTTGACGTTTTGGCTCCGAAAGTTTCCTGAAAACGGCGTTTTTACGCTCGAGAGTCGAGGCTTCAGTGAAACTGTCAACAGATGCAAAACTTCTTCTGTTTTACTGAGTTGATAAAAAATAACAAGCGCCTTTTAAAGAAGCCAAAGAGGTTTTACATGCACACACGGACCTGGTCCAACCCGTTTACACCATTTAAAGGGGTTCAGTCTGGACCAGGAGCTGGACCAGGGACACACACGGTTCTGGACCAGGGACACGCGCGGACCTGGACCAGGGACACACACGGACCTGGACCAGGGACACACGCGGACCTGGACCAGGGACACACACGGATCTGGACCAGGGACACACACGGATCTGGACCAGGGACACACACGGATCTGGACCAGGGACACACGCGGACCTGGACCAGGGACACACACGGTTCTGGACCAGGGACACACACGGTTCTGGACCAGGGACACACACGGACCTGGTGTCCGGCTCCACGGCTCCTCCTCGGGCCTCAGGCCGTCCAGCTGTCGCCTCTGCCGGTCTATCTGCTCCCGGTACCGGGCCACGGTCCTCGCGAACACCCCCAGGATGTCGTCGACCGCCGCCGCCAGCCGCTCGTTGACGAACAGCCTCAGGGCGTCCATCTCCGGCGGCAGCGGGCTGCTGCGGAGCTCCGCGGGCCCGGGACCCTCCACGGCTCCGGGGGGAAACATGTGCGGGAGCGCGGACATGTTTGTGGGGGTAACTCCTCCGGTGATGTCCCGGGAACAGTTTCACTAAGAGACAAACGTTAAAACGACGACAGGGAGCCAGTTTAACGGAAACACTCAGGAGCGTTTAAGAGACCGGAAGGTAAACAAACCCGCTGAGCTCCGGCGGGAAAAGGCGCCGTGCGGAAACAACGTCCGGTCAACAATGGTTCCGGGAGAAAGAATAAATGTGTTTTTTCTCTTTAAATGAACTTTACAATCTGACTTTATGATAACAGAGACTTTAATACACAATAAGACAAAAGGAAGTAGAAAATAAAACAATAAATATGAAGTAAATTACATTTAAAAATATGTTTTTTTTGCATTTGTTGAAAACCGTGCAGTAAAGTTCCCTCTTCAGTGTCGAGGACGCGCTTTATGTGCCCTTTTTTTTGTACATCAACGCACCTCAAAACCATTTCTTGTGGAAGTTTCCCCACTGAGCGGCAGAGAAGTCACTGGTTTCCTCTGTTACAACTGTACTTAAGATCTGACAGGTCCTGAAAGCTGGGTCAGGACCCAAAGAACCAGGTCCAGGTCAGGACCCAAAGAACCAGGTCCAGGTCAGGACCCAAAGAACCAGGTCCAGGTCAGGACCCAAAGAACCAGGTCCAGGTCAGGACCCAAAGAACCAGGTCCAGGTCAGGATCCAAAGAACCAGGTCCAGGTCAGGACCGGAAGAACCAGGTCCAGGTCAGGACCCAAAGAACCAGGTCCAGGTCAGGATCCAAAGAACCAGGTCCAGGTCAGGACCCAAAGAACCAGGTCCAGGTCAGGACCCAAAGAACCAGGTCCAGGTCCAAGCGTGTGAAGTGTGTTTCCTCAGGAGGGGGTCTGGAGTCTCCCTTAGAGAGAGGGGGAGAAGTTCAGCATCCGTGAGGAACTCGGAGTAGAGCCGCTGCTCCTTTGTGTTGAAAGGAGCCAGTTGAGGTGGTTCAGGATCATCTGGTCTGGATGAACCCTGGGCGCCTCCCTAGGGAGGTGTTCCAGGCACGTCCAGCTGGGAGGAGGCCTCGGGGAAGACCCAGGACCAGGTGGAGAGATTAGATCTCCACACTGGCCTGGGAATGCCTCAGGATCCCCCAGTTAGAGCTGGTTAATGTGGCCCGGGAAAGGGAAGTTTGGGGTCCCTGCTGGAGCTGCTGCACCCGAGACCTGATCCAGGATCAGAGGCTGGAGCTGCTGCCCCTGAGACCTGATCCAGGATCAGAGGCTGAGGATGAGACTTACTCAGAACAAACTGTTTACGTTTGTAACGTTTGGATCAAAGCTTCATTGCTACTGAAAAACTTTTTAAAGTGTTATTTCTTGAGTCTCTTCAGAGGAGAAAAGATCAGCATTGAAAACAAATCATGTGATGGAGACAAAGGATCCATCCTCCAAATGTCTGCGGACATCGAGACACATTTGGACGAACGGAGATTGAGCGGTGAAGTGAAAATGGACGTCGTGCCGTCGGCTGCAGCACAGGAAGCTGCTGCTTCTCTCGGTCCTCCTCACGTTTGATGAAACTGGTTTTAAACTGGTTTCACTTCCCGTCACTTCGCCGCTGAACCGTGAAAACAGGCAGGTTTCAGGGCTGAACTGAAAAACACCGGTTTCTAAAGATTGAACCTGGTGATGAAAGAAACCAGACGTCAGTTTAACGTCAGTTTAACATCAGTCGGACAGATGTTGATGGGGTTGATGTTAAAACCTGATGTGCAGCAGACGTTGGGCCGTAGTCGACCTGGCATGAGACCTTTGGTGCGATGGAGTCGGTCTTTAATGTGCATATTTTCATTTGCCCTGCTGTGATTTTATTATTGCATGTCCCGTTTGATTGCTGTCTTATTGTGCTTGAGTCTGGCTGGCGAAACTCGGACCTTGTGGACGACAGGAAGTCGTTCACCAGGTGGAATGAGAGTGTCTATGACATGGAGCGGCAGACGTGGTACGGTAGAACATCCATTCATTCATTCATCTTCAGCCTCTTGTGCCTGCCGGGGTCGTGGGGGGCTGGAGCCGATCCCAGCTGACATCGGGGGCGTGAGGCGGGGTCCACCCTGGACAGGACGCCAGTCTATCACAGGACACATAGAGACGAACAGAGACAGACAACCATTCACACCTACGGGTGATTTAGAGTCATCAATGAACCCAACACCTGCAGTTACATTTAAAATGGTTTGAAGATGATCTGATGATCTGGAGGACAGTATTGTACCAGGAGAGGTGTATTAAAGGAGGCTCCTTGACTTCTAAACAGACGCGCTCATTAAAGTTGGCCTCCGTTTGTGAAACACAGCTGGTTGCTATGGAAACTCACAACAAGAGAGTCACAAAAACCTCCAAAATCAAGAATTGTGTTTGAAACATGTTGTTGAATTTGTAGTGAAATGAAAATGTACATTGAATTATGAGAGGAGGCATTCGTGGACATGAAGCCGTGCACATGTATGGGAACATTTGCATAGAGAGCCACTTTGCATCCGCAGCACCATGCTCCAGTGCTCCGGGAGCGTTTATAGTCCTGAGGGTTGAACACTGGGTGACTGACAGCCGTCCTTCATGACAACAGACGCCTCAGAAATCCTCCTCATCAGAAACATGACGCTGGTCTCCGTCCTCATCTGGACCCTCCTCTGCTTCACTCAGGGTGAGGAACATCTCTTCTCCATCCTGTGGGGTGTAGCTGAGCTTCACCTCACCCTCTCATGCCCGGTGTCTCTTCTCTCTCCTCAGGGTCTGTCGGACAAAGTGTTGTCTTGACTCAGCCAGCAGCCAAGTCCGTGCAGCTGGGTCAGACTGTTTCCATCGACTGTAAGGCCAATAGAGCAGTAACTGAGTACTCCAGTCCACGGTATCACCTGTCCTGGTACCTTCAGAAACCAGGAGAAGCTCCTAAACGTCTGATCTACCTGACGTCAGACCGATCATCTGGAATTTCCTCCAGATTCAGTGGAAGTGGAGCAGGGAACGGGGTTGACTTCACCCTGACCATCAGTGGAGTCCAGACTGAAGATGCAGCAGTGTATTACTGTCAGAGTCATCACTCCATTAACAGTCAAGCTGTGTTCACACAGTGAAAAAGCGTCGTACAAAAACCTCCCTCAGTCAGGCTGAACAGAAACTGCTGCAGCTGGAAGCTTCTGCGGAGGCCGACGCGCTTCACTGAGGACCCCCCCCCCCCACACACACACACACACACACACACACAGACACATCATAGCAGGGGTGTCAAACTCCCATTCACAGTGGGCAAAACTGGGACAAAGTTGCCAAACTCAATATTTACTAAAAAAAATCTCTCCAGATGTGTAACGTTGACTCTTTCCAGTGCAGCTCCTTGTTCTTGTCGTGGTGTTTCTTCTGTTTGATTCTTTGGTCACAGCCACGGTGACACACAGCTCTTTACCTTCACACACAGATCATCTGCTGAAAGCTCCTGTCCTCCATCTTTCTTTGGGGCGTTTTTGGGGAGGGGTGGATTCAGTGTGTCTGCAGAGACTGGCAGCATGGATGCTCATGTGTGTGAACAGAAAAGTAGACGTGGATGTGCTTTATACTCACGGGCCAGCTCTCACAGAACCTGGATATGATCTTGCGGGCCAGATTTGGCCCACGGGCCTGAGTTTGACACCCCTGCATTATAGTGTTGATTGTATTTCCCTCCTGAGCGAACAGTCCACCTCAACAACCTAAAAGTTCCCTCAAATGAAGAGAACAGTTCCAGTGAAGAAGCTCACTCAGATCACTGAAATCACAACAGCAGAGTCGGAGACACAAACCAAATCCACTATATCTGAAACATCAACGTCCACACATCACATTCAAACATCTCCGGACACTGAAGTTCGTTAGCAGCAATGTGAAGAAACACTTTCTTAAACATCGTGGATTCACGGCCGTAATTCACACAGTTCAGTTTATCAAGGTCATCAACGATATTCTTTATATTTACTGTCGGAGAGTTTAGGTTTCTCCAACTGTGAGAACTTTCGTCTAAACTCTGTTCAGATGCTGGAAATAGTTTGACTTTCAAGAACTGATTATGAACACGATCAACCATGTTGATTGACGAGATGGAGATTAGTAAAACACGTGAAAATGTCCAGTTATGTATCATCTACAAACACATGAGAAATAAATCCCACATGAGCTACTATGAAGCAACAGCAGCATGTAAAAACTGAACAACAGAGGACCCAGGATGGAGCCCTGTGGGACCCCAAAGATTAAATTGATAGAAGCTGATGAATTTTCAGTGAGTGAGACATCATCTCTACCTGAGGGATCAGGACTGAGTCAGTTTAACCCTGTGACACAAAAGAGCGCATATCTACAGGATATGTTTTAGGACAGGGGTAGCCGACCCTGCTCCTGGAGAGCTACTGCCCTACATGTTTGAGGTTTCTCCGTGCTCCAACACACCTGATTTTAAAGGTTTGATAATCATTACAATCAGGTGTGTTGGAGCAGGGAGAAACCTAAACCATGCAGGGCACAAGCTCTCCAGGAGCAGGGTCGGCTACCCCTGTTTTGGTATATTGTAGCTGACAGTATCAATGACAGCACTTCATTATATAAAGGTAGATCATTTCTAATTTACCATCATTCCTGTTCAATCTGAGCTCTTTTGGTGCTTTTGTAAAGGTTGTCTCAGTGTTGTTGTGAGTCAAACAGCTCAGTGTGATAAGGATTTTACATAAAAGATGAATTTCTGTAGTGATCAGAAGTTTGTGTGAATCCCCATGAGGCAGATTTAAATAGTGAGTTGTCGCAGCAGTGAGGAGGAAACGGCTCCACTTCACTGACTCTGTGTGTTTGCATATGTGTCCCTCCTCTCTGCTCGCAGACGTTAAGAGGCCAGTGTCGATCAGTGGCTGTCCAGGCCTTTCAGAGACACTGACACGCCGGCAGCACAATGATGATGTCACTGACTCTTCTGCTGGCCACCCTGGGGCTCCTTGTCCAGGGTGAGACTCTCTCGTGAAAACTTTGCTTCAGGGTGCAAACAGGTTCACCACGATGACGTTCTGCTGTGATGGAGAAACTCTGGAACAAGCAGCTTCTTCCATCTGTTCTCCGTGTTAAAGAGATGACGCTCTTCTGTTTGGACGTTGATCGTCTTTCTCTGAGCTGGATTCGTCTCAGTAACCCTTCTGCTCTTGTTCATGTTTTCAGGTTCATCAGGGGACACCGTCCTGACTCAGTCTCCTGGGTCTCAGTCTGTAGTTCCAGGTCAGACCGTCTCCATCAAATGTCAAACCAGTACAAGTGTTAGCTGGCTCCAGTGGTACCTTCAGAAACGAGGAGAAGCTCCTAAACTCCTGGTTTATCTAGCTTCAACCCGTCAGTCTGGAGTTTCAGATCGTTTCAGTGGAAGTGGATCAGGGACTGACTTCACTCTGAGCATCAGTGGAGTTCAGACTGAAGACTCAGGAGTTTACTTCTGTCAGCAGGGGGACAGCTTCCCGTTCACACAGTGAAACAACGCCGTACAAAAACCTCCCTCAGCTGGAGAGGAACTGATCAGACTCAACAGCTGCACTGAAACTAACGCACTAAAGTAACAGAGCTTGTACTAAAGAAATAAATGTAGTAAATAATAATTAACTTTGAAGATATAAACATGAACATTAAACTAAATATGTTAAATATCAACCAAAAACCTAAAACAGGGTTTGAACCATTCTGCTGCACATTTAAGCTAACTTCTGCTGACGTAGCATTTCTGTTCTTTAATAAGTTAAAGAGTCTGATCCCACATGAGCACTAACACTGTAGATATTAGTCATTTGTTTAATATCATAGCAGCTTAAACATAAATTACAAAATCCCCCCCTCAATAAAATCCCGTTTTGTTCATGTAGTAGAATTAAGAATCATATAAACGACATATTTTAGTTGTTTTACGTGTTTTGTGTTCAAGCGAATACATTTGTTTTATGACTGAGACAAAGAGGAATAATGTGAATCAGTTACATTTAAATTATTTCATGTTTTATCTTTATTTTTATTTGTTTCTTAAGCAGAACCAGGATGTAAATATCTCCAAGTTTGAATTTCACTCTCCTCTGATTTCTCTCTATGCTGATGATATTCTGCTTTATATTTCAAATTTAGAAAATATTTTTTACACTTTTGTAGTTTTAATCAAATATAATTGTTTGTTCTCTAGATACAAGTCCAATAATTCAGTCCTTCCTACGATCACGCTTCAGTAACGAGAGACGATTGGATGATTTATCATAGAAATCATACCTCCATGATTTTGAATTCAAAATTTTAAATTTACAGAAGAGACATTTATATTATTAATAACAAATTATAGACTCATGCTCCATCTCTGTTTGTACTAATCAAACAATAATGAAGGGTTTGTCTGAGTTCAGAGTCTTTGAATATATATAAATTACATATATAATGTAATATACTGTCATTTTATTGTCACCACAGTGAAATTAAGACATTTTTAAGCCCAAATTTTCCATCAGGATTTAATGCAGTTACTGTTATTAAGAGAAACTCAGTTACTTTGATAATAATGACCATGAAAACAACTGATCTGATGAATACGTCTTTATTATCTGGACACAGTGAAACAATATAGAAACGACGCAAAAAGCTGGTAAATATTGTTATTGAAACATGTGAAATCAAAGAGAGATGGTTGCAGAGTGAGAGCAGTAGCAGAGTCCCAGTGAGTCACGTCAGAGCTGGGGACACTGGTCTCTCCCCAGTGTCTCTGAGACCGGAGTCTGGGAGCCCTGGGTGGCCTCACAGGTCACTGAGCCCACCTTCCTCCACTGGTCTGCAGGGAGCCTCAGGGTGCTGCTCCAGCTGTAGAGACCGTCCTTCTCCAGCACCCCGGGGCTCCTGCTCTCCTCCCAGCTGACGCTGCTGCTGCCGTCCACCTTCCAGGCCAGACTCCAGTCTGAGGGGAAGCCCTTGTTGGCCAGGCACATGAGCGTGGCCTTCCCCTGCTGCAGCTCCTCTCTGGAGGGGGCCAGCACCGTCAGGGTGGGACGGACATCACCTAGGAGACACCGATCAGCTTAGAGGACGGGGACCACACAGCTGTCAATCACACACCACACATTTGGACACCTTTACTGTGTGAGAGATGATTTTCCCCTTAAAGGAGTTTCTGTCAGATGTTTTTTCTGCTCCACCAGTCACTCGCTCACACATTGTTTCACTTCCCTTTAAGACGCCTCTCATGCGTATCAGCACAGAGAGAGTCCTGATATGACCTGATACACACCAAACTACACTGGAAACACGAGATCATATGTTACATTTCAAAAAACAAGAGAACAGACTGTAACTTTACACTTAAATACACTTTGAATATATTTCCAGTCATCTCTGACTTTGTCCAAAGTCTTGGAACATTTCTACAAACGTTTACTGTCAAAACTGTCAACAGCACAAACGTTCATCCGCTCCACCTTTACAGAACAAATATCAGCCAAAAATAAGTGACAACCATATTTAAAATGTTCATACGACGGATTTAAAAACGAAAGGGCGACAGAAAACTTCTCATTCTCAGTGTTTCAAACTATTTAGATCATCTTCAAAACTGGAGAAGTTTGAAAATATGTTTAAAATCCGACTGTTGTTCTTTCCTCGTTCCTACAGTTGAAGCTTTTCACATTTTACAGATGAAATAAAACGTTTAAAGAGAAGTTCAGTGAAGCTGCTTCGAGTTGAGCTTCGATGTTCAACCGGAGAAAAGAATCAAACTGAGTCTGTGAAGCGATTTAGATCAAACTCTCCTACAAAAGGTTCAGACAGATACTCAAATGTTTGCTGATGATACGATATTTAGATCAAACTCACATCTCCTACAAAAGGTTCAGACAGAAGCTCAAATGTTTGCTGATGATACGATATTTAGATCAAACTCACATCTCCTACAAAAGGTTCAGACAGAAACTCAAATGTTTGCTGATGATACGATATTTAGATCAAACTCACGTCTCCTACAAAAGGTTCAGACAGAAACTCAAATGTTTGCTGATGATACGATATTTAGATCAAACTCACATCTCCTACAAAAGGTTCAGACAGAAACTCAAAAGTTTGCTGATGATACGATATTTAATATTTAATATTTGAGCAGAAACTTACTTCCAACATCCAGCGTGGTTCCTCCGCCAAAAGTCAACCACAGTGATGCAAAGGGATTGAACCGCCGTACAAAAACCTCTCGCTGTAGAGAGACACGGCTCTCTGACTTCGACTGAACTTAAACTACAAGTCCTCTAAAATCTGCCCACAGGATTCATCCTGTCAAACACTTGCACTCGTTTTTATTCATCGTTTAAATAAAATAATAAAAAAACTGTATTTTTATAGTTTGTAGAAAAATGTTGAAAAATATTTTATTTTTCAGCTTTTAGAGAAAAAACAGAAGCAGGACAGAAAATGTTGCTGATGAGTGAATAAAAAATGTGAAAAATGAAACTTACTTCCAACATCCAGTGTGGTTCCTCCACCGAACGTGTACCACAGTGATGCAAAGGGATTGAACCGCCGTACAAAAACCTCTCGCTGTGGAGAGACACGGCTCTCTGACTTTGACACAAACAAACTCAACAAACACTTTCACAGATCACGGAGTTTGTGAGTCTTTAGACATTTTAACCAGTTTCTACAAAAACTATGAATCACTTTAACATTTTCTTTGTTAAATGTTTTTACATCTAAAAACAATTTTCTACATTAAATAAAATATAAATATTAAACATTTATCTCTCAGTAAAAGAAACAAACACGTGTTTATTGTAGATTATGATGAATGAAAAAATAATACATGTTTAAACTTCGTCCTGCTTGATGTTGATCTGTGTGGTCGTGAGCTCAGTCCATAGGTGACTTGGCGGGGAACTGGAGGGTCGCTGGTTCGAGTCCCTGTGTGGACAATGAGTGGAGCGTGGACTGGTGGCTGGAGAGGTGCCAATTCATCTCAGCTGTTGAGCAAGGCACCGATCCATTGGCCGCCCCCTCGCTCTGACATCTCTCCATTAACTGCGAGGATATAGGTTGTGTGTGTGTGTGTGTGTGTGTGTGTGTGTGTGTGTGTGTGTGTGTGTGTGTGTGTGTGTGTGTGTGTGTGTGTGTGTGTGTGTGTGTGTGTGTGTGTGTGTGTGTGTGTGTGTGTGTGTGTGTGTGTGAATTGAATTTCTCCTTCCAGGATTAATAAAGTAATTCTTCTTCTTCTTCATCAAACCGTGTGGAAGAACATTCGTCCATCAGACTCAAACAAACGAGCACTGACTCATTCTGTGATCCAGTGATTGATCCATTGATTAACATCAGAGTGAACCAGGTCCCTGTTGGAGTCAGTCGTCACATTTCCATAGAGAGCCACTTTGCATCCGCAGCCCCATGCTCCAGTGCTCTGGGAGCGTTTATAGTCCTGAGGGTTGGACACTGGGTGACTGACAGCCGTCCTTCATGACAACAGACGCCTCAGAAATCCTCCTCATCAGAAACATGACGCTGGTCTCCGTCCTCATCTGGACCCTCCTCTGCTGCTGCTGCTTCACAGGTAAAGTCCAGAGAATCAAACTCCTCTGTGAACACCCGTCCCTCTGAGACGAAGACGGCAAAACCGTGACGCTGTTTTCTGTTTTTGTCTCTGTGTCCTCAGCGTCCAGAGGCCAGGTCACAGCGTCCAGAGGCCAGGTCACAGTGACTCAGCCTGGAGCTGTGAGATCTGCTCCTGGAGGCTCCGTCTCCGTCAGCTGTAGGACCAGTCTGGCGGTCGATGATGACTGTGGCCTCTACGGCTCTGACCCCTGTCTTTCCTGGTACCAGAAAAAAGAGAGAGAAGCTCCTAAACTACTAATTTATGGGGCTACTGAATTAATATCAGGGGTTCCCGATCGTTTCTCAGGCAGTGGATCAGGGACTGACTTCACCCTGACCATCAGTGGAGTCCAGACTGAAGATGCAGCAGTGTATTACTGTCAGAGTTATCACTACATTAACAGTCAGCTTGTGTTCACACAGTGAAAAAGCGCCGTACAAAAACCTCCCTCAGTCAGACTGAACAGAAACTGAAGCGACTGCTGCAGCTGGAAGCTTCTGCGGACACCGACGCGCTTCACTGAGTCTCCGCAGTGAAGCGTAACCTGAAATAGGACTCACGCAAGACTTCACATGTCCAGCATCTTAGTTTTGCATTCCAACGTCAGCTCATTAGAAGTAAACGCGAACTGCAGCTGAGGCTGATGGAAAAGTTCTCAGTGCTTTAAATATGTGGTTAGAAACCAAAGTGTTGGACAGGAAACGTTAGAGTATCACACAAATGATTCGTCCTCTGGGGATGTGGACGTCTGCACGGTTTGAGGATAAGTGAAAACTTTGACCTGTTGGAGGCGCCAGAGGTACCGACTGACGGGCCAGATACGGTTAGCCTTAAAGCTAAACTAATGCTAACCAGTGCCCGCCCTGCTGCTCTCAACATCACACCTCTGACTTCTTCTTCTGGTCTTTTTGAACGACTTCTCTTGATGTCTGTCGTTGTTTTGTGTTTGTATGTTTATTCCCTGAGTTGGGCCCAGAAACAACAACATCTTTGAACCTTGTGCAAAGAAACATTTTGAAGCTTTTGTTTCCAAATCACATTAATTATGTAGTATTTATTAGAAACGGGACATTTCGTCATTTACCTTCCTGTGTGTCTTTCCCCAGTAACACTTGTCGACTTTTATTTTGAAGCCAGTGTGATCGATCCATATAAAACAACTTCCTGTCTTCTGCCCCGGAAGTTGTTTTCTTTACGGTGACGAATTCCACACTGCGATCCAAGATGGCGTCCGGCACAGACGTGTGTGAGCAGAGGCGAACTCTGTGCTCTTAGACTTTAATCCTGAAGGTGTCACCTTTTATTCTGAAGGTGTCACCTCTGACTCATCTCCCGGTAGATCCAGAGATATCCGAGTTAGCTTAGCATGCTAGCTGTGAGTTAGCAGCATGAGTGCAGTGCAGCGGGTGAGGTGGTTGGTGCAGCAGCGCCTCACTTTGGCTGCTGAAGAGATATTTGGGCTCTTTGAAAGAACGATAGCAGAGTACGAGGAGGAACTTTGTCGTTCAAAAGAGGAGAAGGAGCGACAACAGAAGCTACTGGACGCTGTTTCCGACCCTCAGCTGCGGCTCCACACAGCAGGTCTGCTCCCGTCACTGCTTCTTCTTCTTCTCTCTGCTCTTTAGAAACTTCAGTTTCCTGAACAGATCAAATCATTTGCACAGAAACGGCAGAAAAATCGTTTTGTAACGTAAAACAGATGCTGTCAGGAACAACAGCACGTGCCTTACCAAACTGTGATAAACATTTGATCCAAACTGTGAACTGTAAAAATGGATTCATGACGTCAGTGTTGTTACAATTAAAGGGGCAAAAGCAGAAACCATCCCCGCCCTGTGTTCAGGCTGTGATCGCAGCAGCAGTGGCTGTACAGGCCTCTGCGGAAGTAGTTACACTACAAGTGCCACACGCAGGAGCAGCCCTGTTATTACAAACACAAATGACCTTTCTATCACCTGCCAGACATCTGTCATGCATGACGACACTTCTGTCGCAACCACATCTCAACATAGAAAGGAGCACGACATTAAATCCAGCCACGCTGACACCAGCATCAACAGATGGCACTAAACACGATCGTCTGCATGAAACACAGTTAATGTTTAAACCACGTCCTGATTTATTACACGCACCTTTGACACGTGGCCGTATAGTATTTGTTGATGGTTCTGCGCGTAAGAATGCACAAGGACAAAATTGTACATGCACATAACGAAGGATCCACCACAGCAGACACACACTTATGCTGTGATGGCTGTGAGGAGTGTGCACGGGCTGACATCAAACACATTGTTTAAACCTCTGAGTGTAAAGAAGTGTTATCTCCGAACCTGACGACTGCACTGAAAGCTCTACCAAGAGAATGGTACGTGTCTGATATGAGAATGAAATATAACTCTTCCGATAAACAGCAGGGAAATGTTAAAGAAACGTATGAAATATTATCACAAGTGTTGTTTTCATGTGCCAGCGTGTCATTGGCCCGTCCGGGGAAAGACTGATAAGACGTCACCTCCCCAGATAAACTGTGTGAAGCTTGTTGAGTAAGAACACCTGTGGCCTTGTGGAAGATAAAACATGTATGTAGCTGGTTAATGATTATTCATGTACTCTAATAAAAAGAACTGTTTCCTGTGGCGTTCTTTAAGCAGCAGGTAGGAACTGTTTCCTGTGGCGTTCTTTAAGCAGCAGGTAGGAACTGTTTCCTGTGGCGTTCTTTAAGGCAGCAGGTAGGAACTGTTTCCTGTGGCGTTCTTTAAGCAGCAGGTAGGAACTGTTTCCTGTGGTGTTCTTTAAGCAGCAGGTAGGAACTGTTTCCTGTGGCGTTCTTTAAGCAGCAGGTAGGAACTGTTTCCTGTGGCGTTCTTTAGGCAGCAGGTAGGAACTGTTTCCTGTGGCGTTCTTTAAGCAGCAGGTAGGAACTGTTTCCTGTGGCGTTCTTTAAGGCAGCAGGTAGGAACTGTTTCCTGTGGCGTTCTTTAAGCAGCAGGTAGGAACTGTTTCCTGTGGCGTTCTTTAAGCAGCAGGTAGGAACTGTTTCCTGTGGCGTTCTTTAAGGCAGCAGGTAGGAACTGTTTCCTGTGGCGTTCTTTAAGCAGCAGGTAGGAACTGTTTCCTGTGGCGTTCTTTAAGCAGCAGGTAGGAACTGTTTCCTGTGGCATTCTTTAAGCAGCGGGTAGGAACTGTTTCCTGTGGCGTTCTTTAAGCAGCAGGTAGGAGCTGTTTCCTGTGGCGTTCTTTAAGCAGCAGGTAGGAACTGTTTCCTGTCTCGTTCTTTAAGCAGCAGGTAGGAACTGTTTCCTGTGGCGTTCTTTAAGCAGCAGGTAGGAACTGTTTCCTGTGGCGTTCTTTAAGCAGCAGGTAGGAACTGTTTCCTGTGGCGTTCTTTAAGCAGCAGGTAGGAACTGTTTCCTGTGGCGTTCTTTAAGCAGCAGGTAGGAACTGTTTCCTGTGGCGTTCTTTAAGCAGCAGGTAGGAACTGTTTCCTGTGGCGTTCTTTAAGCAGCAGGTAGGAACTGTTTCCTGTGGCGTTCTTTAAGCAGCAGGTAGGAACTGTTTCCTGTGGCGTTCTTTAAGCAGCAGGCAGGAACTGTTTTCTGTGGCGTTCTTTAAGCAGCGGGTAGGAACTGTTTCCTGTGGCGTTCTTTAAGCAGCGGGTAGGAACTGTTTCCTGTGGCGTTCTTTAAGCAGCAGGTAGGAACTGTTTCCTGTGGCGTTCTTTAAGCAGCAGGTAGGAACTGTTTCCTGTGGCGTTCTTTAAGCAGCAGGTAGGAACTGTTTCCTGTGGCGTTCTTTAAGGCAGCAGGTAGGAACTGTTTCCTGTGGCGTTCTTTAAGCAGCAGGTAGGAACTGTTTCCTGTGGCGTTCTTTAAGCAGCGGGTAGGAACTGTTTCCTGTGGCGTTCTTTAAGCAGCAGGTAGGAACTGTTTCCTGTGGCGTTCTTTAAGCAGCAGGTAGAAACTGTTTCCTGTGGCGTTCTTTAAGCAGCAGGTAGGAACTGTTTCCTGTGGCGTTCTTTAAGCAGCAGGTAGGAACTGTTTCCTGTGGCGTTCTTTAAGCAGCAGGTAGGAACTGTTTCCTGTGGCGTTCTTTAAGGCAGCTAGTAGGAACTGTTTCCTGTGGCGTTCTTTAAGCAGCAGGTAGGAGCTGTTTCCTGTGGCGTTCTTTAAGCAGCAGGTAGGAACTGTTTCCTGTGGCGTTCTTTAAGCAGCAGGTAGGAACTGTTTCCTGTGGCGTTCCTTAAGGCAGCGAGGTAGGAACTGTTTCCTGTGGCGTTCTTTAAGCAGCAGGTAGGAACTGTTTCCTGTGGCGTTCTTTAAGCAGCAGGTAGGAACTGTTTCCTGTGGCGTTCTTTAAGCAGCAGGTAGGAACTGTTTCCTGTGGCGTTCTTTAGGCAGCAGGTAGGAACTGTTTCCTGTGGCGTTCTTTAAGCAGCAGGTAGGAACTGTTTCCTGTGGCGTTCTTTAAGCAGCAGGTAGGAACTGTTTCCTGTGGCGTTCTTTAAGCAGCAGGTAGGAACTGTTTCCTGTGGCGTTCTTTAAGGCAGCAGGTAGGAACTGTTTCCTGTGGCGTTCTTTAAGCAGCAGGTAGGAACTGTTTCCTGTGGCGTTCTTTAAGCAGCAGGTAGGAACTGTTTCCTGTGGCGTTCTTTAAGGCAGCAGGTAGGAACTGTTTCCTGTGGCGTTCTTTAAGCAGCGGGTAGGAACTGTTTCCTGTCTCGATCCGAACGCTTGCACTGTTATTTTGCTCCAGCCATGTTTCAGTTAAAAACATAAAGTCAAGTTTGGAAGTGGTAATAAAGTCGTTGACTTAAATGATTTGTTATTCAGGACCTAACGTTGAGCAGACCCGTCCTGATGGTGTTATTGACGGGCTTCGATGTTGACTTTGATTTGGAGAGGATAGGAATGAGATTGTTCAGGTTAGCAGGGTGTCTACGTTTCCCAATGTTCACTCTCTCGGTCGTCACAACAGGAATGCAGAAGGTGCCCAGCTTTGACGTAGGCCGCCTTGGGCCCAGCTGATAATGTGGTCTACTGCTGAACCCTTTTCTGTATCAGTAATATTCAGGACTGCTGTCAGGGCGGGGCGGGGGTGGCCATGAGGGGGAGGAGGAGTGAGCAGCGTCAGAGCTGGAACGAACTACTGAAGGTGGACGTTGAGGGCGTAGAGGGGGTTTACATTAGAGGGGCGAAGTAGGGCTGAGGGTCTGTGGCGCACGCCTTCGTGGGGGGGGGGGGGGTGCCACTGAGATGACGCTGAGGGGGGGGGGTCGCTGAGGTCGGTCATGGGGGTAAAAATAGAAGTAGGGCGGGGATCGGGTGGGGGTAGCTCCCCGAACTCCAAGGGGGAGAAGGATGGAGACCTGGATGGGGGCCTGGGGGGTGTGGGGGAGGGATCTTCACGCCCATTCGAAATGAAAGGGGAGGTAGAGGGGGATGGACACGTCTCCTCTTTGCTCCGCTGTCTCTCATGGTCAGCGCTCTCCTTTTGCAATGGCGGTCCTCCTTCGACGTTCATGATAAGCTGTGTTGTGTCTTTTCCGTTGGTTCCTCTCGTCTCTTGTCCTTGGCAGTGATGACAGATGGATGACGCAGGAAGTAAAACATGTTGGTCATGAAAAGCTTTACTCCCAGCTTATTTAGACAAAGTCCGTCTGCCTTAAAAAGATGCCTGCGGTCCCAGAAAAAGCTAAAGTTGTCAATAAAATGCATTGAACGAGCATGAAAAGCGCTGGAGAGCCATTCGTTCAGCGAGTAAAGTCGACTGAATCTCTCAGCTCCTCTCCTGATCGGGGGTAGAGGACCACTGATGAACACCTCAGCATTCACAGCGCTGACTGTTTCAGACAGTTTAGTGAAGTGCTCTCTCAGCTCCTCAAATGTCATTAAAACCAATGTGCAGAATGATATTTTTCACATTTGGGTCTCATCTCATCTCATCTTCATCCGCTTATCCAGGGTCGGGTCGCGGGCGCAGCAGCTTTAGCAGGGGACCCCAAACTTCCCTTTCCCGGGCCACATTAACCAGCTCTAACTGGGGGGTCCTGAGGCGTTCCCAGGCCAGTGTGGAGATCTAATCTCTCCACCTGGTCCTGGGTCTTCCCCGAGGCCTCCTCCCAGCTGGACGTGCCTGGAACACCTCCCTAGGGAGGCGCCCAGGGTTCATCCAGACCAGATGATCCTGAACCACCTCAACTGGCTCCTTTCAACACAAAGGAGCAGCAGCTCTACTCCGAGTTCCTCACGGATGCTGAACTTCTCCCCCTCTCTCTAAGGGAGACTCCAGACCCCCTCCTGAGGAAACACACTTCACACGCTTGGACCTGGACCTGGTTCTTTGGGTCCTGACCTGGACCTGGTTCTTTGGGTCCTGACCTGGACCTGGTTCTTTGGGTCCTGACCTGGACCTGGTTCTGTGGGTCCTGACCTGGACCTGGTTCTGTGGGTCCTGACCCAGCTTTCAGGACCATAGGTGAGGGTAGGAACGAAGATTGACCGGTAGATCGAGAGCTTTGCCTTCCGGCTCAGCTCTCTTTTCGTCACAACGGTGCGGTAGAGCGACTGCAGCTCCGCCCCCGCTGCTCCATCGTCCCCTCACTCGTGAACCAGATCCCGAGGTCCTTGAACTCCTTCACTTGGGGTCAGGACTCATTCCCTACCTGGAGTAAGCAATCCACCGGTTTCCTGGGTGTGCAGCCACAATATCCAGGATTCTTTTTTCCAAGTCAGACACCGTATCCTTCGGAAAGCAGAGTACTTTGGTGCTATTATTGCTTTTCATGTCTTTTACAGAAAAGTCACCCACCATCAGATTTTCAGGCCCACTTGTGAGCTTCCTCTGTGGTTTTAAGTGAGCAGGTCTGACCCTTCTGCGTGGTGATGGTGGGTTATTCTGGCAATCAGAGGGGGATCCATTGTCCGACAACAGTGGAGCAAACCTGTTCTTTAGTTGAACACTTGCTTGCTGGGGAGGTTTCTTGGTACTTTTCCTCTTCTCAGCTGTCCGCTGCTGTGTCCTACGTGGCAGGGGAGTTGATGAAGCTCTATGCCTGGATAGAGATGGTAGCGCAGGCCAACCGGTCAGATCAGAGATATTGGGGCGCTGGGTCCTCCCGGTTATCCGTTCTCCCTTGTCGCAGGGAGGTGGTCTTCTCTTTGGCTTTGCACCAAGTGTGTTCCAGGGAGGATCATCGCTGGTAGATTTATTACCCTGTACAGGGACCTCCCGTTTCCTCGGAGCTTCATCATTGCTAGCTAGCTAGCTGGGCTCTGGCCTGCCCCTGTCCACTGTTTTCAGTCAGTGCTAGAGTGGTATTGTTGTCACAATATCCATTCACTTCTATAAATACTTCGAGCCGATTCATTTTTGTTTCCAGCAGCAAAATCTTCTGTAGTAGTTTGTGGTAATCTTCCATAGAGAAGGGAGGCATCTTCTGCTGATTACCTTTAGCACTGTAGCACAGGCTCAGGCTTATCTTGAATGGTAGGCCTCCCTGCCTGGCGTTGAGGAAGTCGTGAAAATATTGTAAAATGCCTCGTTATCTAAAGAAATATAATCCCACTGGTTTTGTAAGTATCCAGGAGCTGTTGCTCTTTGTTTCTTATTGAGGAGAAGCAAATAGAAGCAGATAGTAGCAAAAAATGCAAGCAAAGGCGAGAGCAAGCAGAAAAGCGTCCGCACTGTAGCAAAGCAGGAAGTCACTTGTAAGTTTAGTCGGAGTGGTCACTTGTGTGTGTGTTTCC